>NW_010320442.1:22056-33117 GCF_000700745.2 Antrostomus carolinensis
AAAGAAAACCTGAGGCAGCAACTCAAAGATAAACACCAGTACATTTAAAATTAATAAAATTATTGATTTTTACATTTTCTTTTATTTTGAATAAGAAAAGGCATGAAAAGAAGCACAACTCTTTCTGACATTTATCACAGATACCAAAATCTAGACTTTCCCCATAATTTGCATTAAGCCACAGGAGACATCTGCCATTTGACCCCACTGAACAGGCAAGGGGGGAAGCACCACCTCAGTGATGACACTAGACATCCTCCATATGGAAAACAAAGTGGGCATCCCCCTTTAACACAGCCCTACCTCCGGACAGCGCAGCGGGCTGTTAAAAATGACCCTGTTTAATGAGTGAGGGCAAAATCAACAATTCTTGGAAATTAATGCGTCCTGTGCACTGAGACTTTTTATCCCGGTGTAAAAGGGTGGGTTACCATGATCACCCTATTCTGGCTGGCGTGTCACACAGGAGTGACATTGGTTTAGACACACAGGACCATACAGGTTCTTTTCTTCCATCATGTGCATTTGTGTCTTTCCCAACACCCAGTTACCAGGTTTCTGTCTTCTAGAAACAGACAATACGTTTATTGCAACAGTCCAAACAGAAACATCTCCCAGATTTTGCATAAGAGCCCAACGCACCAACCTCCAATTTGCAGGCGTATCTCTGTATGTTACTAGGCAACTCCAACACAAGAGTCTTTTTCCTGCAGTATAATGGTAGACAAAGGAAAAAGTGGAAAACTCCTGTACTAAACAATTCAGCAGAAAATGTGCTACCACCAGACTTCCTGTTATGTCATTGCAAACCGTTCCGAAACTGCCTGGCAAGTTATCAAGGTGAGGGCTCCAGGGCTGTCAGCACTGCCAGCTTCAGACATTCAAAAAAATAACAAGTCAGATCTCCTAAGAGAATCTAAAATATTATTTTTAAGTCACTCTCTGCTTGCTGAGTTTTCTGGGCATACTGGGAAAATATCTAGATTTCTTTTGCAGCAGAGAAGGCAGCTGGAATATCAATGCGTCTTAAAAGTAAGTTAAAATTGTCAAGCAATCACTTAATTCCAGATGCTGGGGCTTTAGTAAGATATTAAAAGAACCCAACCTCATAAAAAAAACCCCCACTAACTTTGTGGTAGAGACCCTAAAACTCAACCATTCTAGGCTATTTTGGATGTTGCAGGAGACCCTAATCCCCTCCAAGCAGGCTTGCTAGACATTGCACAGAGAAGAATTGGGCATTTGCCCCCCTTTCCTCTAAGCAAGAGTGACAAGAGAGCACCTTAGGCAGGGCAGCACAGGGAAACAACATTTCCATTTTACAAGTTTGTATTTCTCCTCCCTTGTTCGATCATTGAGCCTGTTTTGGGGAGAAAAAAAAATCACCAAATGATAAAAGACAGAGTGCATCCCTTCAATTGTGTTCTTTGACAAAGATTTAGGGGTGGTTTTTTTCCAGTTTAAGAATCACATCTGTGCAAATGTAATACAGACTTGTAGGAAAAAGCTAGAAGTGAAGTAAATAGGCCATTTTTGCCTTTACAAGTTCTTACAGGTGCCCCCAAAAGATCCTGTTTAATTCAGGTGAGCTTTGAATTACGCTTGCCCACCACTATGTACCTGGTTCAACTGAGTCTGGCCATGAAATCACATGAGAATGAAGTTACTCCATTAAATTATTTATATATCTTAGTTCTAGTTGGGAAATTGAGAGAGCTGGGGCTGTTCAGCCTGGAGAAGAGAAGGCTCCGGGGAGACCTTATAGCAGCCTTCCAGTACCTGAAGGGGCTACAAGAAAGCTGGGGAAGGACTTTTTATATGGGCAGTTAATGACAGAACAAGAGTAAATGGCTTTAAGCTGAAAGAGGGGAGGTTTAGATCAGACATTAGGAAGAAATTGTTTGCTGTGAGGGTGGTCAGACACTGAAACAGGTTGCCCAGAGAAGCTGTGGATGCCCCATCCCTGGAAGTATTTAAGGCCAGGCTGGATGAGGCTTTGAGCAACCTGGTCTAGTGGAAGGTGTCCCTGCTGATGGCAGGGGGGTTGGAACTGGATGATCTTCAAGGACCCTTCCAACCCAAACCATTCTATGATTCTGTGAAATAAATATTGTAAGCCAGGAATCCTTACTTTTGGATGAGCTACATTTGTTCACAACTTTCCCTGCATTTAGCCATAGAGTTGGTTTAGATGGTTTCTGTTTTTATCAAAAGGCATTTACCCAATAGACTTCCACCCACCTCTGTTGCAAATTAGCTAGAAAAATTAATGATTATCTCAGTAACTGTACTACAGTGAGAATTAAAGGAAATCTCCAGAGAAGTTTTAAAAATTATTTTAGGCTTCCCTAGCACATTCATGTGAAGTTTTAGCAAGTTATATTCAGAGCACCAAGACAGCACACAATGTGAAAACAATCTGCCTCACCTGATGCTACAGAACAAATACACAATATTTACTCCTGCCAAAGCCAGCAGCTAAAAAATTACTAAGGAGGGATCCAAACAGGTGAAATGCTCACCAGCATTTCCCACCTGAAAGTGGGCTTTGTCCATGGGCTTTGGATCCCTGAACTTCAGATGTTGCCCTTCTGAAGGTGGTTTTGACTACTTTCAGCTTACAGCAACCAAGGGATCTCAGAGCGTTCCCATCATTTTAGAGCACACTTATGATTCATACATGGTTACATGGCAATATTTACTAAGCTCTCAGGAGGCAAATTCATTAGAGAGATTAGTCAGCTGTCAAGCACCCATTCCCTTGCATAAAATTTATATTGTCTAAATAAAAGTTCTCATCTCCAACTTGAACTTCCGCCCCGCCACCTACTCTCTCTTTTCCTAGTTTCATAATCAGTGAATGAGGACACACCATTATGTTTTTAGAGACTATAGAAAAAAGGAACATGGGAGATACTGACAATGAAAAATGGAGATCTGAGCGTAGCAACTTGTTTCTCAGCGTAACTGAGCATAATCTAAGAAACACAACTTTTGATTTATTCAGAGCCAATCACAAATGCAATGGAAACAGACTTTGCTGGATACAGATTTATCTCTGTCCAAAAGCAGCCAACAACCTTGAACACGTTCACTGAACTCTGCACATCTATCACTAGAGCAATTGGTTTTCTGTTTTTTTCAGAGTATACTTTCAGTAGGACACACTGTAGGCTGTAGTAAACCACTGTGTTTCAGGAGATATCACACAACTGGTGTCTTTACATCCGAATACTTGGGAGCACTGATGTATGTTACCATTTCTTGCTCTATCCAAAGCATACTCTACTCATCACTAAAATGGAAGGGATCTGGGCAATGGAGAATGACAGAAAAGTTGCCAAATACTACAAAGCACACTGCAAACTCATCCGCAAACAAAAGGAACAAAATACTTGTTAAAAACCAGCAGAGCAAGACCTCACTCCTAGATACATAGCCATTGAGTTGGTAGAGCTGATGCAAAGAGGGTCGTGGTTTTCAAGACACCCTGCTGCAAGAGCTTTGAGAATAAAGGAGTACTGACTGCACTGCTTCTGCAGTCATCTGGGTCCAAAAGATGGCTCATGCTTTGCCAGCTGTACCAATTGGTTTAGTAAACATTGCTGCTGCCTACAATTATTTTCTTCTTGTGTGCTTTTAAATAAAGCTATCCTAAGCAGAAGAGACCAAGCATATTGTATGCCCTTCTCATCTAAATGTTGGAAGCTACTCACAGGTTTGAGAGCTCCATGCCTGCAGGAACTATTTTACTGCTTCTTATTGCTTTTATCTCCTCCTGAAAAAGACACATCAAGTGTAGCAAGTCAAAAATCCAGCCCCTGATGCTACAAACCCAAGGCTATTGACTCTCAGCCTGTCTTTGCCCTCACAATTTGTTTCCCATTTGCCATACTCACCTTTCCCTTTGCTACCACTATACCACAAAGTCTTGGCAGGTCAGGTTACTGTGCTCTTTATTTGGCTCTCCTCTAAGCCATAAGTTGAAGGCCCCCCTGATGAGGCCCTAGTGTAGCATTTCATCTCCTAGAAACCAAGTGGGCTTTTATCATGACAGAAGCAGAGATGGGAGCAACAGCAAGTCTGAAGGAAACTGGGTTAGAAAGCATTATGAACTGGCTCTGGGCTACATGGTGTTCTCTCATTAAAAATCTTCAGCTGAATGGAGCAGAGATGGTAAGTACCAAGGCTTTTTAAAAGTGACAACCCTCCCCAGATGCCACTGTGGCCCAAACAGACCAGCATGGCTGTAACGAACGCGGTGCGAAGCCTCACCACATTTGACAGCTTTCTGCTTCCCCATGAGATGAAGTTGACTGCTCTGAAGTGCATGTGCATATGGGTTTGGTTTTTCCTTTCCCCCACAGCTCTGAAGCTCAATGAAGTAGCAGGTGCCAGCAGCGTGCAGCCCCATACGCCTGCCGGGGTGGGATGGATGCCTGCAGGGACCCAGCCAGCACCCGCCACAGGTTTCCTGCCTCAGGGTCCCCTTTGCCCCTGGGGACACGAGTCTTACCCACGTTACTCCCTCTTCTCTTTGCACTGGTATCTGTCTGTGTAAACACGCCTGCTGTTGTTGCCAAGGGATCAAATAACAGACATGAAGAAACAAAGAGCCTGCAAAGAATTCCAGATGCAACCATCTTTATGGGAAAATTATTCTATTATCCAGTGCCAGTATTTGCCTTTCAGGGAATGATAACTCAGTACAAGGTAATGCTGTTAAATACACTTCTTGGTACAATCCTGCAGCAAATAGGGCATTCACTTTATGTTTAAAATGAACTCGTTAAAAATCTCCTTCTAGAGAAGTGCCTCAGATTTATTAGAAATAAGTAGGATTAATGGCAAAAATCTCACTATCATTCACTGCCAACATAGCAGATACGTACTAAGCAGATAAACAAAACCCCCGCACGACATGTATTTTATCTATCTGCAGTTTAAAGGATGTAGGGTCTTAAAAATACACAGTAAGTGTTGCCACTACATGAAAAAACACACAGAACAAGTACTACATGGAAATCACGGCACTGTGGTTTCTAAAAGAATCAGTTGTGGCTGTTCCTGGACTTCTGTCCAGTTAGAACTTGCAATATGTAATACTAAAGTAGTAAGACCATTTCCGATCTCTAATTCTGCTTATTTGCCATCCTCTTACGGAGCAGGTCACTTTAGCCAGTGGTGCAGATTTGCCAAAATGGTTGGACTTCAACCCCAATACAAACACGCTGCAAGGACTGCCGATGGCAGGGGAGAGCGGAGTGTACCTGCGGAACATAGCTGCCTCTGGAAGGACCCACGCCCAGAAAACACAGAGAGCTGCTAGAAATTTCACCATCCACGTTCTGGATGGCACCTTATTCCTGGACACAGAGGGGAGCTTGAACCGCATGCCAAACAGCTACCAGTGAGTACTGCTACCTTCCAACTGCTTTTGCCCTCATCAGTGGCAGGGGGGGATTAAAAAAACAAAGGGATGGGTGCTCCCTATCTGATAGAGGGTGGTTTTTTCCTACCATGCAAATATGACACCAGGGAAACAAAAATGAAACAAACAACAAAACAAACATTCACACTCACAAAATAGTGAATGAGCACATGATGAACATAAAAGCAGGAAGCTTCGTTGCCCTAGAGCGGTCATGCACAGCAAACATGGGCATGAAGATTGCAAGCCTAGCGATGATGGGGCACTTGTTCTCCAGGTGGCCTCTGTACAGGTGGCATCCAGCCTCCCTGCCCCAGTTAGAAACTGGAGCTCTTCTGTCAGCAAGGAGAGAGGTAGGCTCGCAGCGAGGCTCTGAATTGCCTCCACAAGACACAGACTATTCCCATTGATGGTACTTTCTTAATGCAAGTACCTACATTCAATGCCTAATGGACTGGGAATATCTCTTAAGTGAATTACTTCCAAGTCCACATAATGAGGATAGTGTTTGGTAAATTCAGACCATGCTACTATGTTCTACACAGGTAATGGGATCAGACTTAGTGTTCACTGAAGTTATTGAAATGGGAAACATTCATATATCCAGTAGAAAGAAGTTTTGGACTGAAAAGTAAAATTTCGAGTGATTCATGGGCATAAGATGATAGACTAAATCCAAGCAGGTACCTTCACAAAAACAGTGGGGCAGATAAATGACTAACCAATGCAATTTTGTATTTTCAGTATCAGGTGCGGGAAGGAAGTTCCCATCACTTCTGCTGAAATCATTCTTTCTACTGGAGCAGGACCCCTGGAAGTACAGGAACGCCTCTACATCGTGTGCACGATGGCCAAATATCTCCACCTGGATTCCTCCCTGCTAACCCTGCTGCAATACACAAGTTCAGCACACAGAGGCTGGCAGAGCCTGACCATACTGGCTGAAGACACTGGGCACATCAATCTTCCAGTGAACCATTACGTAGGACTCTCCTGGCCTGTGAAGTGCGGAGGGTTTGCTGTGCTCCATGAATTCATCCAAGTCCTGCGACACAACGTTGACTCATGTCACCTCTCACAGCTGCTAGGGTATGAAATTGCAGGTTGGAGAATACTTAGGAGAGGTGATTTTGAAAGAAAGTCCCCACAACGACAACGTAGGCAATTAATGATCACACCAACACCTACATTAAAACCAATTAGAATTACCCAGAGACCAGCTGCAGGAGATGCTTCCAGGCCTTTGCCCTCTACTGTGCCAAGCCGCTACTGACACAACTTGCAGTATCGCCTACTCGGAGTTTATGGTCTTTCTGGGAAGAAAGTGTAACAATGGCAAGTTACAAGATGCAGAATAATATGCATCTTAAAAGCCAGGAAAGTTTGGTCACCTTAGAAACGGACTCAGCATGGGACACATCAACTAACCCACCAGTACCTGTTACATTTGCAGACTCTGATTTTCCAGATCTTTCGCCTTTGCTGATTCCTAAAACAACGCTTCTCTTCACTGAGCTGGAAGCGCTGCCTACTGGAGCTTCTGGCATGTCCTTGCTGTTAGAGCAGCCAGAGCCTCATGCGCCTGAGACAGATTCCTATTTCCTTTCTAGTAAATCAAAAGCATCCACACACCATTTCCTACAGGACATCACTTCACATACAGACCAACTTTCCAGGCCCACATACACTTGGGTGATAACCACTCTTCATGAATGGCCTCACAGCTCAGCAGAGGCATTTCCTTCTCAGACAGAATTTCAAGTACTTTTGCCAGAAGCAATGTCAGTATCAGAAGTGCCAGATTACAGCAACAAGGCAAAAAGCCACTTCCAGAACTTGAAATGCTTTCTGGTGCATCCCTCTCTCCAAAAACACTCCCTTCACTATTCCCAAAAGCTTCAGTAAGAGCCACAACTTTGTCTGACTTGACATTTCACATTGATGACACGTTTCCACCTGGGCTAGCAAGTAGCAGTCTGAACCAAGTGTTTACAAATGACTATGCACAGTTATCTAAACCTTTTACGACTATCCCACAGCCCAACGGGTTTCCATGTGCTGGAGGGAAAAGCACAGTTTCTTCTGTAATGCAGAGAGAAGCACAGACCCTCTATCCCAAATTGAATTTCAGTCCTGAAGCCTCAGCCTGCTTTTCTAGCATGTTATACAGCACTTTCCCCACTAAAGTGGAAGCATCTTATGAACCAAACCTGATCATTCTGTCCCATCCTGATACCACTCCAGTTCTTACTCTGCCAGGAGACTTTTCTACCTTTGACATGTCTGAGCTATCCAGACCAACAAACATACTTTGTTCTCCTTATGGCAGCAGCATGCTCAGAACAGAGATGCAGTCTGCGAGTATTTTATCAAGCAGCACAAAGGAACTGCAGTCAGACATAGATCTGGGAACAAGATGGATTTTGCCAAACACCACCGAGCCTACCCTGGTATCACATCAAATCTCAGACATCAAGCCAGGTGCTGTAGAAGTACTTCTGGTGACTTTATTTAATGCCACGTCTCATCTGTCCAGCAGTGTATCAGGTAAGTTTAAGATCTGACTTTCCATTCATCATCTTTCCTGCCCTGAGAGTCCTGACAGAATAGTTCGATAGTTTCTTCTGCAGCAGCATGACTTCACTGCACTAGGGATGTGTCAGAAGCAGTGTTCCTCATAAGGGAAAGTAATTTTCTCACTCAACTTGGTAGAGATAAAACAGCTCTGCTGAACAATCAGACCTAGCTTTGGTCATCCTACCTAAGGAAAGATGTGGACCCACTGCAAAAGCTCTGAAGGAACACAAGGATGGTTAGAAGTCTAGAAAACATGACAAAATGAAATAATTAGTCTAGGAGACTGACGGAAAATGGAGGTTTATGGAATCATTTGCCAAAAAGATGAAAGATCTGTTCTCAGTATCCCCTGGGAACTGAAGCAGTACTAATGACCTTCAACTGCAGTTAAGATGATTTAAGTTAGACATTAAACTTTCTTACAGTAAGGATAATAAAACATTATAAGAAATGCTTAGGGAGCATTGTAGAGGGTTTTTAAGAACAGAACAATAAATATTTATCAGAAATTACACAGAAGTAGTTTAGTATCCTACGGAGTAAAGAATTAGATGAGGCAACCTTTATAGTCTGCCTTCTCCTCCAACTGCACCAATCTGTGACTCAGGCTTAAGTATACGATGGTATGTTTGTAGGACCAGTTGGGTAAGTTTGCAGGATTATGTCTGAAATGGCTTATATTACATCTGTAAAAAGCTACACACAGTACATCTTAAATACTTACTAAATGCAGCATTCAGAGCCAAACTATTCCTTCATTCTAGGTGTCCCTGTTCTCTCATGTCCCTGTTTTTAATGCATTGACCTTGTTAATGCCCTTCAGAACCATCTTCTTTGTAAAACTTTACTAGACCTATGTTAAGTCCATACCCATAGCGCAAGACTGTAGTCTGAAATATGTAGGTTTGCAATCAGGTGTCCAAGTGAGTATCTGTCAAAGCCCACAGATGGACAGCACAGCCCTAACACAATACTGTTATCGACTCTCTGGCACACACAGGCCATTTGGAGATGTTAAAAAGTGTATTTCTGCTCCAGTGAGAAGCCACTTGAGTGGAGTTCCTCCATTTTCTAAAGGGGAAGTTGAACTCTAGCTTCCTTCCCATGCTCCTTCCTGTGATGGCAGATGCTAGCAAAGACTTTTCAATCACATGCCATGAAAGCTTTTAAACTACATTCCCAACCCTACAACAAATTATTAACATAAGATTTCTTTTACATAAATCTAAATGATCTTTCACCTTAAACTGTAACGACCTTCTCATTGTCACAGAGGTGGTTCAGCCACTACTGCCATCACGCCAGGAGCCAAGCACCTTGCTGTTTCCCACATCTGAGAGACCACAGTCTGTGGAAAGTGCATGGCTTCTTCCTCCATTTTCTGTTTCACAAGAGCTTCAGAATATAACCCCAGGTAAAAAGTTTATTCTGTGTTCTTACTTATGAAAACAGCTGTCATCAATCTTTTTATCCATCTTGTAATGTTTGTCTGGTTTCCTATACTACAACCCATGCAATCTTCAAACTAGACCTCACTAATGTTTATAAATATGTTAAGGGAGAATGTCACGAGGATGGAGCCAGGCTCTTCTCAGTGATGTCCAATGGCAGGTCAAGGGGCAATGGCTGTGAGCTGGAACACAGGAGGTTCCGCTTAAACTTCAGAAGAAACTTCTTTCCAGTGAGGGTGACAGAGCCCTGGGACAGGCTGCCTAGGGGGGGTGTGGAGTCTCCTTCTCTGGAGACATTCAAGACCCGCCTGGACGCCTTCCTCTGCGATCTCATTTAGGTTCCTGCCCCAGCAGGGGGATTGGACTAGATGGTCCCTTCCAATCCCTGACATTCTGTGATTCTGTGTGTGATTATGACCAAGATTCACATCCTTCTGAATGAATCCTTCCCTATCATTTACATTAGATAATGTATAAGGAGAGGATGAGAATAGGGCATGATTTTACTTAATCTTGCAAATTGGCCCCTATTCTAAAGTGTAGAAAACACAAATCATGGGAACCAGAAATGGCAGGAAGAAAGGAACTTTTGTCACACGTTGCAGGAGCTCCCTACATCCTCATTCTCCCTTACTCCTTGACCCTGACAGAAAACTTCACCTAACGGTCAGAGAGATTTCCTTTCAAATTTGTCACCACATTTTATCAGCTTACTTGGTGTCCACTGACATTCATAGGAGTTCTTCAAATTGGGCAGATGTGCATCACTCAAAATAATCCTGTCCTACGCAGGGTGTGTGTCTGCCACCTCCAGAAGTGGGGTGATGCTGAAACACCCAATGCTTGCCTGATTAATCTGAAATTATTCTTGATGCTAAATACAGCTCAATTCTATAAAGGAAAAAATAAATATATTCTCATAAAATCCCCAAACAAAAAAAATCCATGATCAGTGTTGGCAATATAAGATGAAATGATAACATGTTTTAATAATTACCTCAAATCTGATGACAGAGCACCTGGACATCAGGGCTGGGAGCAATTCTTTGCAGAGTTAAGAGTAGTTTCTTCAGGAACTGTGTGTTTCCCAAGTGGACACCATGTAGAAACATAATCATGAGCTTCTGCACTTTGTGAGGATCTCAGCGTGTGCCAGCACACTCCCAGGGGTTCCTGCAAACTTAACATTGGGAATGAAGGCAAATCAAGGTCATGCCTAATGAGAGCCCTGCTAATGAGGTATCTGTGCTAGGGTCTTTGATAAGTAAAGTATCACAGTACCAGGCAGTCTCCTGCTGGGCAGCTTTGAACTGTAGTTCAAACTTGGATTTTAGTAGACCATCCAATCATACAAGGGAGGGCTTTGAACTTCGCAAAAAAAAAAAAATCAAGCAAGAACTTGGTAATAATAGGAAGGAACACTGCCCTTATTCTTCAATTTTTAAAGCATTAGAAATGAGATATATTGAGCTGCCCCTATGAAGTAAATGCATCACTTGAGAGGCATATTGTGATATTTCTGTGTAAAAGTTACTAGAATAAGATTCTGTTTGTGAAGGTTCTACATAAGACATGGTGTCCCGATCCGATATCGGGGATAAT
>NW_010320443.1:0-1301 GCF_000700745.2 Antrostomus carolinensis
GGGCTCAGTGGTGCCGTGGGCAGTGGTGGTCAGGTGGCCAGAGGAAAAGAAGGTTTTCAGTGGCTGCTTTGTCCTCTCCCCAGGGCAAGCGAGACTCCGGACTATTTACATGATCAACAGTGAGAAGGAAGCCTTCAGCTTTGCTTTCGAAGAAAGTTCTCTCTTCTCAGAAGGAGGCAACGTGTCTGTGAAAGTCGAGCCCCTGGAAGGCTCTGTCGCTCCTCTTTCAAGGTAACAGAGCTCACAGGCCAGACTCCCTCTCCTGTGTGTCAAACCTTGCGCTGACATTTTGCTTTTGAGGCTCTCTCCTCTCTGCAGTCACCAGGTGACTCTCAGTGGTACCATCCATCTGCCTTGTTTTGTTCCTTCCTGATGGGGACATCATGAAACTGCAGGTTTCTCCGTGAAGTGGCTGGTTTGGGGTTCCCCTGGTCTTCTAGGCCCACTTCTTGGAGAAATTCAGGCTTTGAATCTTCTAGTTTTAATGACAGAAAGATATTTGGGGGTTTTAACCCTGTGATCCCGTGAGCCAACAGCCTTAAGCGTGCAAGGTCTCTTCTCTTTGTGTTCCTTCGGGGGCAGAGCCCACCATGTATGGTCTATGCAAAGCCACCAAGAGCAGCAGAGCGCACAAGCAGCACCGCAGGCGGCACTTAAGCCCATGACAGAGGGACAGCAACAGGTTTACACAACGAGCTGGGTTTTGCAGGATCAGCTGTCAGAAATTGGACACTCTTTTCTTCTAAACTGCAGCCATGACTTGCGATCAGACATGGTCATGAGTTCAAACAGTGTAACAGGTCAGCAGCTCATCTGCTGATCCACCATGGATGTCCTTGTGCCCTCCCATAGCCTTCCTGGGTGTAAGGAGAACATCTTTGCTTCAGGCAGCTTTGCTGTGGCTTAAAAGTTGCTGAATGTTGGCTGGCCACAGGGTGCAAGATAAGAGAGCATCCCATGTGGGTTCCTGTGGCTCACCTGGGAAGGGGTAACTCCTTAAATCTCAGTAGTTTGGTTCTGTTTGATCACGTACCCAGAAATTACCCACCAAAATTACCAAGAGGCAGTTTGGTGGCACCCACGTTGTACTGCTGTCACGGGAGGTGGCCGATTCCTCTTTGCAAACAGGATGTTTCCCTTGTTGTGTTAATTGGAGAGATTGGGGGTCTCTGGGAGTGCCCTCCTCTGCATTTGGGACACAAGTGGGGTCTCAACCCAATACTGCCCTGCAGTAAGGTCGGCGTTACCTCCTGGTTTGCTGCCTGGTTGTTGTATCCTCTGCCATTTCATTGTGTGGGATC
>NW_010320444.1:0-557 GCF_000700745.2 Antrostomus carolinensis
TCGATCATGTGGGTGGTGGCCACGTAGTTGGGGTGGAAGTTGTGCAGGGAGCCGGGGTCGTCCCACATGGGGCCGTGCTGCACCTGGAAGCCGGGCGTGGAGGGGGTCGGGGGCGAGGAGGGCTTGTAGTAGACGGAGCCCGAGTGGGACATCATCTCCTCGGGCTGGGGGGGCAGGTGGCTGGGCTGGTGCATCTGGATGTCTTCCACCTTGATGGAGGACTGCTGTCCGGACAGGGGCATTTGGTACAAGCACGGAGGCTTCACGTCGTAGCTGGTGTTGTAGTTGTCCATGAAGGTGCTGAAGCTGGGCAGGGAGGTGGTGGCGGTGATCTCAGTGTTGGTGAGGTCCATGCTGAACTTGACAAACTCCGGCGTGAGGAAGTCGGAGCTGTACTCCCCCGCGGAGTGGTGGCTGTAGCTCTGGGAGGCCGGGCTGGCTCCTTGGGGCGAGGACCCGAACTGCGCCTGGACACAGGGCATGGCTGGAAACGGAACAGGGTGATGGAGAGACGGGCCCGCACCGCCGCGCTCCCTCCGCACGCTCCGGGGCTGGGG
>NW_010320445.1:0-537 GCF_000700745.2 Antrostomus carolinensis
GACTTTGTCCCTCTTAGGGCATGTGGCTCCCAGAGCCCCGTGGGGAAACTGAGGCACGGGAGGTGGCAGGAGGCCCTGAGCTGCGGGGACACCCGTGTCTGCCCCACTCACATGTGTCACCAGCCCCCTCGGCCCCGTGGACTCGCGGCTCTGCTGTGGAGGGACAGATTTGGGGACAGATCTGGGGACAGAGAGACTGTTGCTCTGACAGTGCTTGCAGAGGGGACAGACCTGGGGACAGAGGAGCTGTCACTCTGGCTGTGCCCATGGAGGGACAGATTTGGGGACAGAGGAGTTGTCACCCTGGCTGTGGCCATGGAGGGACAGATTTGGGAACAGAGTGGTTGTCACTCAGGTTCTACCTGTGCAGTGGCAGACCTGGGGACAGATCTGGGGACAGAGGGGCTGTCGCTCTGACCATGCTTGCAGAGGGGACAGATCTGGGGACAGAGGGGTTGTTCCTCCCGGGCTCCGGCCGCACCCCCTGCCCCCGGGAAGGGGACACTCACGGGCCGCGGGGCAGGACTGCCAGGGAGC
>NW_010320446.1:0-249 GCF_000700745.2 Antrostomus carolinensis
CCCCCCCCCCCCATTGGGTCCCTACCCTCCATGAGGACGAGGAGGACATCGCGGAGGATGGTCAGTGTTGTCCCCAGCACCAGTGCAGAGAAGAGGAAGGTGCAGATGGGATCCACGTACTTGTACTCAGGCTGGAGGGGATGGGAGAGGGTGAGGCCCCTCCAGCATCACCATCCCACCCCAAACCCCCAAGGACACCAGCACGGAGGGGACACAATCCCCTCTGTCCTCTCCTGTGCTTGGCCAGGG
>NW_010320447.1:0-292 GCF_000700745.2 Antrostomus carolinensis
AGGGACCTCCCCAACACCCGCACCGGCTGCCTGAGCGCCAGCGTCTTCCAGGGGCTCCCCAACCTCCTCAGGCTGTAAGTAGCTCCCGGGAGACCCCGTGGCCAGCCCCGTCCCCTGGCTCCCGAGAGGAGCCCTCAGGGCTGTCCCCTGCCATGGGACATTGATGGCAGTTTTGCATCCTGGGGTTGTCCCTGTGCCACATCCAGCTGGCATCGGGGTTTGTCAGGCTGCGGCTGCCCCATGCCCACCCTCGTCCAGTGCCGGGGGGGGGGAAGCGGGCGCAGTGAGGGGC
>NW_010320448.1:0-7610 GCF_000700745.2 Antrostomus carolinensis
GGTAGAGAGTTTGAAGGTGCCCGTCCGCTTGCTGGACACGCCAAACTCATTTTAAGTGTGAGTTTTGTGGTGATAATTTTGTATTATTATTCCTTCCACGCTGAACTAAAACCACATGGACACACACACAAAGTGGCAGGACTATCGATGCCTCTTAAAAAAGGTTTTCTTTGGATTTCTGGTTAGTTGTTTGTTTGGGGTTTTTTTTCTGACGGGGTTTACTCTTATTTTGTATGTATTTCATCATTTCCAGGGGGCTATGCAGTGATGGAGGAGGGCAGGGAATTCACATCTGGATCGAAAATGCAGATCCAAGCTGCAAAGGATTTTTGGATGCAAAGCTTGTGTTTGACCTCATTGTGGATGGAGCTGCCTGGGTCTCAGCTTGTTTTTCATGAAAGCAGGAATATTCTGATCTTAGATATGGTCTAATAAAGATAATTATCAACGAGAAATAATCCCCCCCCACCCAAATACAACAACGTTTGGACCTGGGAGGCTGCCTCTGACCCCTCAGCGTAGCAGATACACACACTAGCCATAACCAGGGAATATTAATACAGCGTAAAAACCATAAGAAAGTAAACTTTCCTATATATATATATATGAATATTTCTTTTAGACCAGCAGCATGGAAGAAGCCTGCAGTCCTGAAATAAACCCTCAAAATTATTGAAATCCCGTTGCAAAGCTGAGAGGTGCTCACTGTAGAGGCGATCTGTTTGGCAGGGAAAATGTCAGTCTTGCAAACACATGGTTATCTTTAATCACGCGTCTAGTCCCAGTCTCTTCAACAGGACCGAGAGCACGTATGAAGAGAAGTCTTTCCAGGATGGGAGCTATATTGGCAGCCTTTTCCAAGCCATGAGGACTATTTTTATAAGTAATATTATTCATGGACAGTCCTATCTAAGGATATTTCTATGAGCTTGTTTATAATAATCCTGTTGGGTTGTTGGTTTTTTTTTTTAAATGCCTTCCATGCAAACTGTCAATAGTGGTTATAAATGATGCTGGTTTGGCAGGAGAAGCGACTGCCAGTAGAGTGCTACATTTCGTGAAAAAAATGCAGCCTGGTGCACAGAAATTGTTTAGCGTCTCATCTGAGGGCAGCCAGTGACTGTATATAAATTAATGGCAGAATTTCAGTAGTGTCATTGACTGGAATATATTGCGAGGAGGGGAGGAAACCTCTGACTCTGGGGAGCTAAAGAAACCCATTAGGTTCAGAGCAGATTCCAGTGTCTGCAGAATATTGCGGGGTAATGTGGTTCATGTTGCAATCTTCAAATACCTGCAAAACTGAAGTAAATTTTAAATGGTATGACAGATGCAACATGGCTTCATTTTCTGAATTACTGCTGTGCTTAACCGATGAAGCATAGCAACATGATTGCCCAAACCAGAGATTGCTCAATGGCTTGAGACCTTTTCCCAACAAAGTTCAGGCTGGTTTAAAGGAACAGCATTGAGATAAAAATTGCTTACTCTGTACTAGCATGCTCTTTCGTAAGATCTGGTTGTCATCCACATTCTTAAATCTAGGTAAAACAGATCTTTTAATTTATTTTTCTCCTTTGGGACTGTTTGTTTACCTTTTGCATTCCAATCCATCTGGGAATGAAACTCAGCTGCACTATTTCACCTCCTGGTTCCAGCCAGCTGCACTTTCTGAATTTCATGCATTTTCACAGAGTTGCTGGGTTTGAATTCCCACCAGCAGAGCAGCAGGTACAGGAGAGATGAGTTGCATCTGCTTTTGGGAAAGGACTTGTATTTGGCTGGTCTGCTCCAGATGAGGAGACTTAAACTTAGAAACTCAAAAGAATGGAAATCACGTTCCTAAAAATTACTAAGGAAATGGAATTCAGTAATTCAGTTGGGTGGTAGCACGATACAACAACTCAGTTAAAACATTATTTAATCTCTGTGTATTTTTGGAGATTACTGTGTATCGGTCAAGTCTTTCCTCCCAACTCTCTTCTCCCCAGTAAGGTATCTCCAGAAGGAAAGATGCTACGTAACAAACAAACAAACAAAACAATTTGGCTGTATGAGCAAATTCACTCACAGGCTAGACCATGAGATAATAATCTAAGGGTCAGTGTGTTTATTCATGGCTCCACTACAGTGACTCTGCTGGATCCATGGTGATTGCAGCACTCACCCCCTGACTTGCCTGAGCCGCTGCTGTCTGCCCCACTGTGTGGGTACAGTGGGAAGGACCACGGCTCCACCATTTCATGTTCTTTCTCCTTCCACCCACCTGAGACAGCGAGGGAAGTGGGAGCTCTGTGCAGCTCCATCTCCTCGCATCTAATGCTGTGAGTCGCCTCGTCCCCTCCCCATACTTACTCTTGTTTCACTGTTAGCTGGGCCACAGTGTGAATCCTTCTAAACTACTGTATTTGGAGCCAATTACCAAATCATGCTGCTAAAAATACTCCTAGCAACCAAATAATTGTGATGTGGGTGGATGAACTTTTTCTTTACACAGCACTGGTAGCCAATAAAAGCTTGAACCCATTCAGAAACAGACAGGTAAAGCAAGAATCTCATCAGCAATGTCTAGTTCTCTGCTAGTTGTTTCAGAAAGAGGAACAAACACACACACGTGAAATGATTATGAACATGTGAACATAGGTGTGTATGAGCATACAGACACAAAGAACTTGCTGACAGTGACATCCTTCACTAGGACAAAATGTCTAGAAGAAACTACTGTGGCCCAAAATGAATAATGTACCAGGAAAAAAGACTTAGGTAAACTTCACTCAAATGTTCTTGGTTTAATATATTGATTTTCTTTGCAGAATGATACTGAGGAATCATTCTTTCCAAATCACCAATGCAAAACCAGTTAGAAACAGGAGTTCTGAGTCTTCCAGCACAGTGCACACAACCTATATGTGAATATAATGTATATGTTTAACTTGGATGCAAAATTGCATTTGTTGCAGTCAAAGTTAGGCTCATTGCTTCAATAATTGAGTGGGTGAAAAAATAAACTCTAACCAAACCCTAACTGTGGTTTACATATGCTATTTTTGTCAGGACTAACTCTATGAGATCTATCACAGCATTCTTTTGGGGCGACAAAGGTGTAGCAAACACCTGGAGCTGGTACTTCAGAAATACGTTTGATTTTAACAGAAAGTGGGTGAAATAGGACAAATCTGACTGGGAAACGGCCTCAGTTTTGCAGAGGAAACGTGAACCCAGGCTCATGATAACTGGCTAAGGCATTCTGGATGCTCAGACTGCCTTTATAGCCCTGACACAAGGTTCAAAACCCTGAATTTCACAAGGACCCATGTTCCTATGTACTCTGCCCCCAGCCCCACACTTGTATCAATCATTGACTGCAGCTGGAGCCCAGGCAGCGCCTGAGGGGACTGCAGGAATGTCATGACTTTGTGTGGAATTTCACCAGCCTGAGCCAGTTGTGCTCTCCGTTTTGGAATGAATCGGCCAAATTTTCAAATCCCTCCAATCAGCTTGATGGTATCACTTTGTTCAGACACAAAGCAGATGGCTTTTGAACTTCACACCCAACCAATTCCAAAATTTTGGGAAGTGTTTTTAGGTGTCCGTAGGCAGCGCCCTTCTGATCCTGGAGAAAATGAGAAGGAGGTAATGCAGGACACATGAAGCCCTGGCATCTGGTGAGGGCATCCAGCAACCATCAATCTGGCCTGTAATTATCTTTTCATCAAAGGCCTGGCACAGTAGCTGTTAGCATCTCCCAGCATAACAATACCCCCACCACAGCTCTGCCCTTCCTGCCGCAGACTCCCTGAGTGATTCACCCTCCAGACAGAAAGAAAAGGTGTGGGAGGAACACTCGCACATTCAAAGCTCTTGTCTTGGTGCAGAAAATTACGGGCTCTGGAACTGGCAAGGACAAGGGTAGCTTCCTAAAGTGCCTGTGTGGGGAGGAAAAAAATTGAGGGAGCTTTGAGGAACCCCTATCCTGAGGGAACAAATGAGGCACCTTTCTTCTCCAGTACTCTGGAGAAGAAAATACTAAGGGATTCCCAGAACCACTGGTATGGAGGTGAGGGTTCGTGACTAGGAAACTCCTAGAGGAGTATAGGATGGGAAAGCAGCACCAGAGCATGTGGGGAGGAATAAGCCATGTGTGTAGCCTATGGAGACTACAAACTCTCCCCTGTCCTGCACACACACACACCCCAAGTGCAAGGGCATTTTGCAGCCATAAGAGACCATCTGAGGCTTCAGAAGGGTGATATGCTACTAACACATTTCATGTTGATTTGGGAGAGGGGGTGCTAGCCAGGTCTGTCCAGCCAAACATAGCACAGAGCAGTTTTTCTCCATTTTCTGTCCCACTTTGGGACCATCAGCAAACCATTTCATTTCTCCACCTCAGCTTCCCTGTCTGTAAGGAAAGAGGAATGATTCCCATGTCTTGGAAAGACTAAGAAATCTCTGGATGAATAGCTTCTTCTGTGAGCTATCATTATGTTAAATTGACGCTTCAAAGCCCAGCATTAATTTGAAAGAAAGATATGTTCATTTCTCTGGTAGTACCCATTTAAAAGGCCTAGCATTAAAGTCCCAGGTAGCTCTTCCCATGAGAAAATTACATATTTTTAAAAGTATCTATCAAATTTGCATTTTGCATTAGACTGATGTATCAATTTAAAAGCTGTTAGTGGCTAAGGAATTTCTATTGTTATCTCTACAATAAACAACACATATTTTGAAGTGAGTTTATCCAGGAAAGGATGTCTTTAATATGTTTCAACTATTAACCTGAATCCAGTGGGGTTTTTTGTTTTCTGTTATCAACTTTGAGTGCAGGAGAAGAAATCTCCTATTTCCTGTGATATGTTTGTTTATGGAAAATCTGAAATCTTGGAAGCAGAAAAAGATGGTGTCTCATTTCCATGAGAATACAGAAATAAGTTATTATGTCAGTATAAAATGACACATACTTTGTCCATTGAGTAGCTCATACATAGGAGAAATCTGAGATTTTTTAGATAAGACCCTGGAAGAAGAGACAAAAATGACTCATGTGACAGAGACGGCAATCTACTCAAATGAAGCCCAAAATAGCAGTGAACAAAACTGCCTTGAAAATGGGTACTATCAGTTAGTTACCTGCTTGCATTTAACTCCTGGTCACTAAAGCTAAATGTCACGTTCCCCAAAAGCACTGCTAGAAATGTACTCACTAGACACCTCACCAGAGAAACCTGATGGATAATTGCCAATGGGGAGACAAAATGTCACACAGATGCAGCAGTCACAGCAGGGGGGATGCACACAACTCAGGTCCCCAGGGTTAGTTAGGAACCCACATCCATTTGGTTGCAAACCAGATTGAGTCACAGTCACAACTACTCCCAACCCTTCTCAGAGCAAAAGCGAGATTGTTTCAGAAAGCCTCAAGGTGACCACATCTTAGAAACTTACCAAGATCCTTCTTGTCCTAAGGAGAAGAAGGTATGGCTAGACAGAATAAATGTAGTAACAAAGGATTTCAACGGCAATGCTGTCAGTCCAGTATCCTTGGAAAATAAATCTAGACAGGCTATAACCAGCTCAGCTTACAAATATATAGCTGGGTTCTCTCCCAGCTAAAGGGTAGAACTGAGTCAGAAGTTAGCACTTTTAATAGGCTGCCTTATCAAAAGCAATACAAGGAAAAGTGACACTTCAGAAAAGCACAAGAAAGTGTCAGATTAAGTAGAATTTGAACACATTTTGGATTCCCAACATAATATGTGGTTTGGGCTAAATGTTGGACTCAGAGGAAACCATTCCTCTTCTGAGATGTTGTTGGATCTGCCAGAGTCTGTAAAAGCAGGGAAGTGTAGTTGGAAGATTATAAAAAATAGTGACCATGGTAATAAGCTTTGGATCAGATCTTTCAACAAAACTTGGATCATTCCCTGCAAGCCTTGTTATTGTGACTAAATCAGCTCAAAAGGAAAAAAAATAACAGCAAAAATATTCAACTGATTAAACTGTGAGAGAAAACTGGACATGGAACAGAGTAAAGGAAGGGATGGAATAGAGAAATGGGTACTGGCATGTGTTCAAAAGTACTATTAATGTGTATTCAAAGACAATTAAAATAATAGTACAGATGGGCAAGGAAGTACAACCATGGGTAAGAAAAAGACACATAGTGCAGAGGAAGAGAACTAGACAGATCACAGATTGACATCAGTAATGCACAAGGAAAAAAGGGTGAGCCAATATAAAACATGGAAGTCAAACAGGGGCCTGTTAGCAGGGCCTGTTGTGATAGGACAAGTGGTAATGGTTTTAACCTAAAAGAAGGTAGATTTAGACTAGGTAGGAAGAAGTTTCTTACAATGAGGGTAGTGAAACGCTGGAACAGGTTGCCCAGAGAGGTGGTAGTTGCCCCGTCCCTGGAAACATTCAACATCAGGTTGGACAGGGCTCTGAGCAACCTGATCCAGTTGAAGATGTTCCTGCTCACTGCAGGGGGTTGGACTAGATGATCTTTACAGGTCCCTTCCAACCCAAACCATTCTATGATTCTATTCTATTCTATGATTCTATTCTAGGAACTGTAAGAGACTGGACTATGTGCATATGCATATATTCTAGATACACTGAATAAGACCACAGTGGAAACGGGGACAGATGTCCGCTCTACACAGAAGCGGTGAGCTTTTTTAAAAAAGCTATTTGTACCTCTGCTTTTAAAATGTCTGCTTTTGTATTAGAGTATGGGATGCAGGTGACAGAAGTGACCATAAATTAAAAGAATAAGCAGAAGTAAGACCATACTAACGCAAGGCAACTGCACATGTGGAACAGCTACTAAACAAGAACATTGCAGATGAGCATGGGGCAAGTATCAGTTAATCTTGCTATATGTGATGGTGTGCTGGAAGGCTGCAATTGCTCTCAAAACCAAAACATAATAAGAGACCACCTCTTCAGAGCAGAGGTTACATCTCCACAGATAAGATGGACAGAGAAGTAGAACGGAGAAACACAGCTAGGCTACATGAATGTTCACAAGGAACACAGCAATTCAACGGCAAAGCCAGGACCAGAATCATCATCTCCCGAATCATGATCAGCAACTAGATCATACTGTCAATAAAAACAATTAAAAAGGATGCAAAACATGAAGAATCAGAGGGGATGTCAAATTTCTTGGTTCCAGGCTATAACAGAATCACAGAATCACACAGAATCACAGAATGGCAGGGATTGGAAGGGACCTCAAAAGATCATCTAGCCCAATCCCCCTGCCAAAGCAGGAACCTAAATGAGATCACATAGAAAGGCGTCCAGGCGGGTCTTGAATGTCTCCAGAGAAGGAGACTCCACAACCTCCCTGGGCAGCCTGTTCCAGTGCTCTGTCACCCTCACCGTAAAGAAGTTTCTTATTAAGTTTAAGCGGAACCTCCTGTGTTCCAGTTTACACCCATTGCCCCTTGTCCTACCATTGGGCATCACTGAGAAGAGCCTGGCTCCATCCTCATGACATTCACCATTTACATATTTATAAACATTAATGAGGTCTCCCCTCAGTCTCCTCCAAGCTAAAAAGCCCCAGCTCCCCCATAAGGGAGATGCTCCACTCCCTTAAT
>NW_010320449.1:0-1437 GCF_000700745.2 Antrostomus carolinensis
TCCCCAACAATCTGTGATTCTGTGATTCTGTAACAATAGTATTTTTTTTTTTTACTATTTTTCTTAAATAAGCTTTTTACTCTCAAACAAGCCAGTATTTCTGTATGCAAATGAGTTCATAAGGTCTATTTTCTGTGCCTCTTGAAAGGAACATTCTGTTCTACCAAAAAAAACCTCCAAAATTGTTTATACAAAACTTTTTCATCAATTTGATATATTATACTAACACCCAGATTTTATGTAGAATTTGTCAACAATAACTTAACAAATCTTTTCACTTACCCTCAACAAAAACTTTCACTTAACAAAATAAGGTGTGCATATAATGTAAAATACAAGATTATATAAATCCTACCTTAGATTTAAGAAGATGAGGTTTTAACTGGGTTCAAAAGCAAACACTTTTTTATATATAGTACCCCCTCCACATCAAGACTACGCATAAATTGCAGTGGCATTTTACCATGATAGTATTACAGCATGATAAGAACACAGCAGTGAATACAGACACACTTCCAGACTTGCTCCAAATTTTTGGTCTCCAGATTTGCCACAGTATGTTGTGAAACAAAGTTAATCAAGGGATGAATGAGATGTAAAAGATATGCAAACATATGAATAAAGTTCAAGCACTAATGTGAGTAAGAAAGTTGTAGTGAAAACTTTCACTAATAAGAAAAAAAAAATAAAATCTAAAGATCATGTAATGTAGAGTATTGAGTCAACTGAAACGTTCAGGAAAGAGATTCTGTTACATTTCTGTTCATTTTAACTGTTGTTTAAAATTCAATATCATGAAACAGTAGCAAACACGTGTGTCACTGTCAGTCTTTATAGGCTCTTGAGCAGGTTTTAGTAAGTCTTAGATTAGAAGATGTCTGTATATTAGAAAACCTGGAAGATGAATCACAGCCATCAGTCTTTAGATTCAAACTTGGTAAGACTACGAAGTAAAAAGCTACTTACATAGGCTTACACTTCAGTGACATCACACTTTCAATATTTCACTGTTAGACTTCTAATAGTGGAAAATAAATAGACTGGTTTGGAAGAAAAAAAACTGCAAAAGCAAGCTGAGGAGAGAGGAAGGGAGTCACAGACAGACGAGGCTTCACTGGCCACCATCTCACTAACCAGATGGTGATCTCTGGGACCTATGATTCCTGAAGGCTAATAAAAACTGAGGCAAAGAAGGCATTCAGTACCTCAGCCTTTTCCATGTCTTGTGTAACCAGATCCCCTATCTTGTTGAGAAACGTGCCTGCATTCTCCCTAGTCTTCCTTTTGTCATATATATGACAATCCCTTTTCATTATCTTTGGCATCCCTGTCCAGATTCAGTTCATGCCATCTTTGGATGTTTGGACAGTGAATTTGGGTACCAGCTCTTTGTTCATCCATGCAGTTCTCCTGTTATTTTTTTCTGACTTCCTGCTG
>NW_010320449.1:1454-3645 GCF_000700745.2 Antrostomus carolinensis
CTCGGATGAGGTAATCCTTGAACACTAACCAACTTCCTTTGGTGTCCCTTTCCTCCAGGGTGTTATCCCACAAGACTCTTCCAGGCATATTTTGGAAAGGCCAAAGTCTGCCCTCCAAAGTCCAGGTTGTGAGCTTTCTTGTCACCTTTGTCTTTGCCCTGAGGTTCCTGTGCTCCATTTTCTCATGGTCACGGCAGTCTTTAATCTTTACATACTCCTTGTTGACATGAATATTAGGCCCAGCAGAGCACCTGTCCTTGTACTACAGGAACCTCCTGGACTGCCTATGTCTTGCTGTGTTGTCTCTCCAGTACATATTGGGTGGTTGAAGACATCCATGAGGATCAGGGTCTGCAAACTTGAAGCTACTCCTATCTGTCTGTAAAGGGTCTAACCCACTTTTTTTTTCTGGAAGTGTGGCTTATAGTAAACATCCACTATAGTGTTACCTTTGCCTGTTCTCTCTTCAATCGTAACCCATAAGGTCTCTTTCAACTCCTCATCCATCACCAGGCAGAGTTCCATGTCCTCCAGCTGCTTTTTCACATAAAGGGCAACTTGCCCTCCTCATCTTCCCTTCCCTTCTTACCCTTCCTAAAGAGCCTGTATCCTTCCCAACACTCCAGTCATGGGAGCCATCCCGTCACATTTCCATGATCCCAATAAGAACATAACCCTGTAACTGCAATATATTTGAATGTGTGTGTGTGCATACATATATATATTTATAGATAAGTAATAGGCATACTATTCACTTTTGCTTTTCCACTATCACTGCTGGTCACTTCGTGACCCTCTCTGGAAGGCTTGTCAGATAAAACTTCTTTCAGACAGATTCCCTGTTTCTTTACCCAGAAGGCGGAGAATGGTATTGTTTAACAAATGTTTACAGTAAATATTTCATATTATTATTATTTGTTCATTGATGACAAGTTGTTCCATATATTACGTAAGAAATTCAAAAAAAAAATAGACTAGCACATTGCCTATATGTTGTGCAAATCGTTTTAAACTCGATGCAGCTAGAAATAATAGAAAGCGACATGAAGATGCTGATAGGGTAGGGATTGCTAAGGTTTGGCCAGACTGAAGAGATTAATGTGGGTCAAACTGCCTCCATAGAGTGTGTTGCAATTATGGTCTCACTGGGTAAAGGAAGGTATATCTTTGTACATGAAGCCATTACCTTAAGATGAAAAGACTCCCAAAGTCTCATCATATAGACTTAACCATGAATAGTAATTTCTTGTCTATGTCTTTCATGAGAGTTTCAGTTTACCATAGCAATTAACTTTACACAAAGATTTCAGAACTGAAAATCAAATTGAGCAGATACTGGATGTCTGAACCTTGTATATTGCAGGGCTGAAGAGACATTCACAGCACTGCTCATAAAACCATGGCAAGTTTCCATTGCAACATAAAAATTGTTTCAAGTTAATTGCAATACTGCATTTGGCTCACATTTGTGTTCTTTCCATATTGAAGAAGCTTCTGGGAGCTGAGCTTCAGTTGACTCAATACTTAGCTTCTGTTCACATGACCAAAATGGAAATGAACTGCTATATTCCAGATATTAATACAGCTTTCAAAGTGCCAGTTAGTAAATCTTTTTCACACTTTTTCCAAATCTTCATATGTCATTTCAGGACAAGGAGTAGAAATTTAGGCAGTCAGGCTAAGCAGATGTATTTTTCACTCCTTATGATTTTACTGGAAGGTGTATTTTGTCCACTTTCAGGTAAATGCTTTAAAAATGAAATCACTTGCAAATTTAGATATGAAGAAAAGATTTCAAACAATATTGGACAATTTATAATGTCTTATAAACTTCAGTTGTTCAGAGTTGCCCAAATTACCAGAAGTATTGAAATGCAAAGTAAGTGAAGGAAAAAAAATATTATCTGGTGCTTTTGTCTGTTATTTGAAATCAATGTTAGCATTAAGTTTCACCAAGAAATTAACAGGCTTTGTTTTAACAGCTGAATGAAACCCAGAGGCAAATATAATTTCTTCCAGACAAATGATCCACTATGTCAGAAGACTTTGGTTTAGACTGTTATATTTCTTCACACTTCATACTGTTCAGAATTTCCTTGTTTCTTTTACCAATCTATGAGTCACTTGTGGAGAAGCCAGAAACCCTGGCCAAAGGTGTGCACCCTTATCATGGTCAGGTCCTGTTGCATCT
>NW_010320449.1:3681-8534 GCF_000700745.2 Antrostomus carolinensis
AGCTGGAAAGGAACTGTAGATCATTTCAATAGGTCCTGGTCTGAGTTGGAATTATAGAATTTTGTGAGTTGGAAGGGACTCATTAATCAAGTCCAACTCCTGTCCCTGCATAGGACAAGCCCAAGATTCAGACCATGTGCCTGAGGGCCTTGTCCAAATGCTTCTTGAATATTGTCAGGCTTAGTGCCATGACCACCTCCTTGGGCAGCCTGTTCCAGTGCTCAACCACCCTCTGGCTAAAGAACCTTTCCCTAATGTCCAACCTAAACCTCTCCTGACACATCTTCCTGCCATTTTCTCTGGTCCTATCATTGGTCGCATCCCTGCCACATGTTGCCCATGTGCATTTGATAGTTTTCTTGTGCTTAAATATAGCAGTAAGAAGTTAGCTGACATATCTCTAATTGTGTCTGATTGATCAACATTTATCAACAGCAAATTTTAGACCGTTTTGGCATTGATTGGCTTGCAAAAGTTGATGGTCTCAGATTGCTGATATTTTTATAACTTTGACAGTATTTTAAAAATTTAGCTGTTCTAAATATGTTTTAAATAATTTACTCCCTATTCTTTAAGAAAATCAGAAAGTAGATGTAATTTAAAGACAGTGTTACGAGAGCTATGCAGAAGAGTAGGAGTGAATGACAGTAAAAGTTCTACTACTGCTGTGGTTAACCTTTTTGTGTTATAAATAAAGTAAATGCATATTCAACTTAACTGTGATGCAGTCTTAGAAAAAGCTTAATTTACAGCCTCACAATTGCTCTTTTCATTGGAAAATGGCCTTCTTCATTTTGACATTTTTTTAAAAAATATTTATTCTTACACAGTGTGGCGATGCCAAAATCAAACATGTTCTCATGCACCTGAACTTAAACCAACATGGTGTGTATCAAGGGGCTTTTTACTTTTCTATGGCAGTAAATGTGTAATAAAGGCTAATAAACAGCCAAGCAAAGGGGATTCTTGTAATTTTCCTATTATTGCTTTCATCCTTCCTGACTGCTAGTTTCTGCAACAAATTAATTCACTCACTGTTACTCTTTACAGACCTCAACGGCTTCTCTTGCATCTTCTACCCACTCCACTGAAGCTCAATACTACCTTGGAATTCTTTGTTCTTTTTATGTACGGGGCTTTTTAGTTATTTTAGTTCTTTTTAACTCTTTTTAGTTCTTTTTATATAGGGGGCTTTTCAGTATATAACACATACATATTCTACATCTTCTCAACACTTGGTAAGTGTTCTTTGTTGTCCTATATAAAACAGAGATCTACTTAATGCCTCCTCTACTGTCACAGAGTCCCCAGAGGAGTGATCAGTAAAGGATCCTATTTTCATTCCACCATGTTGGAAACAAGAACATCACAGAAAAATCCCATTCCATCAATGTCTTTAATGTCACATCATCACAACTGTCTGCTTCCTCTCATAGAAATGTTCAGGACAGCCTTCTAGCCCTTCCTACCTTCAATTGCAAATTTTATTAGATCAGTCCCTTGGGGAAACAGGTCTGAAAAAATCTGGTTTATGTTTATTTATGTTTATCAGCCTCTGGTTTATGAGGGTGATCCTGCAGAGCCCTTTGGACCTCAGCATGGCAGAGTAGTGCCAGGGCAGAGCTGCTGGAGGTCTGGCATCATGGGACTTGGCCGGTTGCATATGGGCAGCTCAAACCCTGCAGACTTTGTAAATAAATGCTCTTCTACCTTACCTGACACAGAGTTTGTTTCTTCCCTACCACTTCTGATTACATCAGTCATGCCTCAGTTGAAGGAACAGGAATAATTGGGCTTGTACTGAATACACATAATAAACAGAAGAGATGAGACTGTAGCTAAACAGAAGAAAATCTAGGCTGAAGTAATAGGAAAATTAATATAAAGAAAGAATACAGGATAAAGAATGATGCAATGTGTACCCAGAAAGAAAAATATCAAGCATTCATCTTATGGTGTCTTACATTTTTTGAAAATGTATGTGACCATGAAATGAATACAGAATGAATACAGAAGAACTGGAAGAGTTCTGAAAATACTGTTTAAAATGTATACATTCTTACGTTTCTTCAACTAACATAGATCTATTTCTGTATTTATCCATCTACTCATAAATACACATAGGTATATGTATACTTTAATGGCAAATTACTAGGTACTAAAACACTAGCATGGCAGATTCTCATTATCTGTTTGCGTCAGTCCAACAAATACTACTATGTAAAATTCATCCATTATCTATAATCAAGTTGTCTGCAAAGAAATAACATCAGAAAATAAGTACCTTAGTAGAGCAGTTTAGTTAGTAACTCATCTCCTAAAGTATAATACTAACAAACTGTCAAATAATAATTAATATAATAATTTTAAAGAAAGATATCACTGCTCATAGTATACAAACTGATATTTACTACTGTGTGAAAAACAAAATTTAAAACTTATAGAAATATCTCTTTTAACAAGTTCCTATGAAGAACACACAATACAGTTACGACAGACTACCAAAATGACATTTTGTGCATATTCAAATATGAGACCTGAACTTTTCAATTGCCAGAGGCAGAGGGAAGAGCCTGCTAATGTTCTTTTTCCTACTTCTCTTGATTAGCATCAGCTTTTATATAAAGTCAGACAAATTAAATGATCCATGAGAGTGTTGGTTATTGAACATCCAAAGAGATTAAATTTCATATATTCAGCAATGTATTGAATGTTCCTGAAGAAAAAAAGATTAAACCAATAAACTGCTAGATTATAGTTTATGTTACATATGTAATATCATCAAAGTGGGTGAACAGCAGCCTCTGAAATACACAGTCTCAGCACAGCAAAAGCATTATATTAATTCATATGTTCAAGATCGAATACTGGCTATAGAATTTAGCATAAACTAAATTAGAATTAAAATTAGAGTTTATCGCTTTCTAACCTGTAATCAGCCCTGTAAAACTTCCCTGATTAAAGGTATACAACAAAGATGACTTAACACAAACGTGCCTAGTCATGTCCTGTACAAATCATTAAGAAAATTATGTCAGCATCTGGGAAACAATGAAGAGTAAGTTTAAATAACAAATAATTTAATTTGCATAAAGACAACTTTCCCTTATGCAAGTAACCCAAACAATACAAAATCTCCAACAAACTTGTCTAAACCACTGGCAACACAATCAGTTGGAGGAAACAACTTGTCACCAAAACAAAATATAGGCAATGCTTTTCCTTCTTTTGCTACAAACAACTGTATGTTTTCATTAGCCACATGACAAACAATCTCATTCTCTCTGCTGATCACATACAGTTCTTTATTTCATGTACACTTAAGAATTATATTATACATGTAACTGTTTACCTTTGTGATTTTAAGTTGTCACCTATTCTATAGGTAACAGACTTGTCTTTGTTCCAGAGGCATTCTGCAATGAAGGGGAATGAAAATATCAGCAGCAAAGCCCAGGTAAGGTAAATGCATTAAAATGTTCATAGCTTTTGCAGTCAAGTTGAAATCACTCTCACTCCTTGTTTGCAACATGTTTGTTAGCTGCTACTGACATTCTGAAATATTTTGTTCTAAACAAAAAGGTCACTTTTTCAAAATACTTTCTTTCTTTCTTTAGAGGGATTTAAGTATATCATTGACCCATATACTCATTTTGTATGTTAGCTTAGCTAATATCTCTAAATACTGCAGCACAACCACATCAAAGGCAGGATTAGGTTTATCCAACCTAAACCTGAACTTCTCATTCCAAATAATAGAAAGCCAACACATATTCAGGAATTTGACACGACTATCCTGTTTGCAATCCATTTAGTCCTTTTGCTTATACCCTTATTTTATAGTTCCCAAATATATTTTTATTCCCTACAGCATTCCAAGTCACATTAAATAATTAACTCGAAACTTAATGAAAGAAAGTATTTGTATCTGGAAAAGCTAGTCCTAATCCTTCTCTTATTCTCTCTTTTTACTGTCCTTGTAGTGTTGACCCTACAATATCATTTCAGATTATTTGCTTACAAGTCATTGCAGAAAAGAATAGGAGGTGCAATGATAGTTGTGGTATCACTTAGCTTCTGAACTCCCTTCCAAAATATTTGGAATAGGAATTTAGAATAAAAATGTCAGCAAAGGTACTGCCAGGCAATGAATTCTAAACTGAATGGCTCTCCATTGTACAATTAATAAATACTGATAAAAAAATTATGGCCTAAGTATTAAATATATAAAAATCTCGCACCTTGATAATTTTTCAGATTCCAAATCACTACCACATAATTATATTTTACATTATTTGCTTTATAGAATCATAGAATGGTTAGGGTTGGAAGGGACCTTAAAGATCATCTAGTTCCAAACCCCCTGCCATCAGCAGGGACACCTTCCACCAGATCAGGTAGCTCAAAGCCTCATCCAATCTGGTCTTAAACACTTCCAGGAAGGGGGCATCCATAGCTTCTCTGGGCAACCTGTTTCAGTGTCTGACCACCCTCACAGTGAAAAACTTCTTCCTCATATATAATTTAAAACTACCCTCTTTCAGCTTAAAGCCATTACCCCTTGTTCTATCACTGCTTGCCCATCTAAAAAGTCCCTCCCTAGCTTTCTTGTAGGCCCCTTCAGGTACTGGAAGGCCGCTATAAGATCTCCCCTAAGCCTTCTCTTTTCCAGGCTGAACAGCCCCAACTCTCTCAGCCTGTCCTCACAGGAGAGGAGCTCCACCCCTCAGATCATCCTCGTGGCCTCCTCTGGACTTGATCTAACAGGTCCATGTCTTTCTTGTGCTGAGGGCTTCAGAACTGGACACAGGACTCCAGGTCAGACCTTACAAGAGTGGAGTAGAGGGGGAGAA
>NW_010320450.1:0-17030 GCF_000700745.2 Antrostomus carolinensis
AAAACCTTGCCATGCAAACCCAATACACTTTGCAATGCTTAAAGCTTGGAATTTTGGTTTTCAATACATTGTTTATCTGCTGTGACTCAGTTTTGGGTGGGTTTGCCGCATTTTCCCTGCCTACACGTTTTGTCACGTGGTAGCTGCCACTGTTACTACTCTTTCTGTGTTAAAGGCTAAAAGGAAATTTGTCATGGCAGCATCCTCTCCAGCATCACACACTTTCATTTAATATGACTCGATCCAGTTCTTAAAATACTTCTCTCTCCTAAGAAACTGGATCAGTGCTAACAATTAACCTGTCACAAAGCCTTGCACATACAAAACTGAGGTTATTCAGAGTTCTGGAAAGACAGTCCTGTTATTAAGATCCTGGCAAAGTTTAAATTTGCTCTGCCATGCAGAATTTTAAATGGAGGTACTAGCATAGCACACGCAAGGTGGCAGCTTTGCTGGCAGAATGTGACAGGTAGTGCAACAGACTCACACCTCCACGTGCAAAAAGCGATGGGTCCTACTGGTCTGTATACATGGGAGCATGATCTGCAGACTTGCAAGTGTTTTCAGGGCTCAGCACTGATAAAGCCTCAGCTGGAGAATGCAGTGCCCCAAACTGGACACAGTTCTGCTGAGAAATTTACTGTCTGGAGAGCATCTAGAAGTCAACAGAGTAAGGCTTGGAAAAAGTGATGTGTTTTGTCATTTGGGCTTTTATAGTGGACTGAAGGGAGACTTTAAGGAAGAGTCTTTGAGGAAGGGAATACTCTGATCTGCACAACTAAGGATTTGAAGTCCAGTGGGAAAAATGCAGGTCTGAAAAGATCTACAGCAGTAAGGACAGTGTAGCACTGGATCCTATTCCCCAGGAACAGGCCTGTCTAGCCTTTTCCTTCAGAAATAGTGATGGTCTGCACAGTCCTTGATAACTGCTTTGAGGTGGTAGGTGAGGCTGAGTTCTCAGCACCCCTTCAGACCTGTTTTCTAGAAATTGGGGAAGGACTTTTCATAAGGGCAGTTAATGACAAAACAAGGGGAAATGGCTTTAAGCTGAAAGAGAGGAGGTTTAGATTACATATTAGGAAGAAGTTTTTCACTGTGAGGGTGGTCAGACACTGGAACAGGTTGCCCAAGGAAGCTGTGGATGTTCCTCCCTGGAAGTGTTGGTGGCCAGGCTGGATGAGGCTTTGAGCAACCTGGTCTAGTGGAAGGTGTCCCTGCTGATGGCAGGGGGGTTGGAACTGGATGATCTTTAAGGTCCCTTCCAACCCAAACCATTCTATGTTTCTATGAAATTATGGAGCTAGTTTGGCTCATGGGTCATATTGGTCTTTACATGAGATAACTGGTAGTACTTGTGGGTGTGCTTTGATCAGTGTTGCCATTAAGTGAAATTATTAATTGTTGATATAAGTTGTTAAACTGCTTCTTCTTTTCTTTAATTTAGATTAAGGATTTCCTGAGCTATATCCAACCTGTGAATGTGTATCCCAATGTACTGCCAGTGGGTGGGACAGAGGACAAAGTTATGGAAATGTAAGTGACAAGTGGCTGCTGAATGGAGGGGATCTGGTCTTGGTCCTTTTAAGGACAACTCCCCTCCTGAATCCCAACCTCTTAAGCAGGCCCCTGCCTTTTGCTTTACTGTTTTGATAATTCAGATTTTTAATTTTTTTTCTATATACAGTCCTGCAAACTTCAGCTTTCTGAGGAGCACTTTTGTGCTGTGCCAAGTCTGCGAGTTTGTATTCCACTCACTACTTCCATCTATGTGTAGAGGCTTTTCTGCTGTTAACCTCCATTTGGGTGGAATCTGAATATGCATTCACCTTGCTTTATTCTGTGAGCTTTTCCTATTTGTCATTGCTACTTCTCTGCTAGTTTTTTTTAAAGACAGTTTCTCTAAGGACTTGGAACTCCTGCCCTCTGTACAGCATCACAGAGGCCTGTGCTCTTGTGCTGCTACAGATGTTGGCAGCTCAGAAAGTGCTCTTATGGAGCGGGAGAGCAGTGGTGTCACTCAGTCTGAGGAAAATGAGGACTTGAATAAAACTGCAGTCAGATTTTGAACCCTGTCATCTTGTCTGCTCTAAGCAAGGGACTATAAGTTTCCAGATGGTGTACGTGCTTTAAGGTAAATATATAGAAATGACAAGATTTCTACCTTTAAGCTGCCCAGGATCACCAATGAACTGGCAACTTTTCCCTGGCTATTGCTGCCTTTAACACTTTTGCTGCAGTGCCTGTGAAAGGCAGGAAGTAGTGTACTTAGATCAGGTTAAAAGATTTACTTTTGCTCCTGAAAGGATCTGCCGAGTTACAAGTATTAATCGCTTTTCTCATTCACCTCAGATTAAAGCCATTATGCAGGTCGTACAGGAGAAACATGGAACCCAAGTACAAGCCCTTAGGAACACTGAAGAGAGTCCACAAGAGAGACTCATCTGATACAGGTAAAGGTTCTGCTGGTGCTGCTGTGCCTTCAGTTACAGTCTGAGGCTACGCAGAGGTGCCAAAGGCCGTGGTGTTCACCACAGTCTGTCTGTGCTCAAAGCAACAGGTAGAAAGGAGAAATATAAATTAAGTGAACTTGGGTTTTAGGAGGGTGAGAGAGAGACTACTGGGTAAAAGTGTACTGCTTGGCGATCTTAAAATGTACTGGGTGCTTAACAGCCCTTTAAGTTCCTGGAAGAGTTCCATTCCACAGGCCTAGAGCGTCCCTAGTAAAGCTGTTTGCTAATGGACCTTTAGGTGTGTCACCTCCTGTGTTGTGGGGGACGGAGTGCTGTATCAGTGGAACTCTTCCTCTTTGTTATCTCACACTCCTGGCCTTTTAGCAACTAATAGCTTTTTAAATTTAATGATGGGAAGTGGATGCTGTACACAGCCTCTGGAAAGCCACTTGGGAACTTTGAAGATAACTTTGGGTCTGCTGCATTCTCTTTGGCTATTTCTGAAGTGCCAAGTATGCCAGGGCAATGTTGTCCTGGGAAAACACGTTAGAGGTCAGGGATACATCTCATCTGCTGTGGCTTGTATGGAGGATGGCAACTAGCAGCTTGCTCTGTAAAGCACTGTGCCAGACAAGGCAAGGCAAATGCTGTCAATAAAGTCCTGCTAAGTCCCCATCCGGGTTAAAGTCCTGGGGAGGGACTTTTCATAAGGGCAGGTAATGACAAAACAAGGGGAAATAGGTTTAAGCTGAAAGAGGGGAGGTTTAGATGAGATATTAGGAAGAAGTTCTTCACTGTGAGGGTGGTCAGACACTGGAACAGGTTGCCCAGTGAAGCTGTGGCTGCTCCTCCCTGGAAGTGTTCAAGGCCAGGCTGGATGAGGCTTTGAGCAACCCGGTCTAGTGGAAGGTGTCCCTGCTGATGGCAGGGGGGTTGGAACTGGATGATCTTTAAGGTCCCTTCCAACCCAAACCATTCTGTGATTCTATAATTCTATAAAGAACTTTTTCCTCTCTTTGTACTTAATTATTTTTTATTAAAACTTTGCTCTCAACAGAGTTTTATCAGAGATCTGAACTTTTATTAGTTGTTTTTTTTTTTTTCTTTTCTGGACAGATGAAGATGATTTCTTTGATACAGAATTAACTGCTGCAAGGCCTAAGATTCCAAAAAAGCAAAGCAAAGAGAGCAGGACCTCCAGTGCAGGACAGTCTGAAAATGCTGAAGGAAAGATTAACGAGAGCACAGAAAGCTACAAAGGAACCACAACTTATATGTCCCTCAAGGCAGACTTCATAGACTGTGAGGAATCAAATGATGATGATGATGACGACGAAGAAGAATCTGAAAAAAATATAGTTCAAGTTCGTTCCCCTGAGCGAGATGCCACTTCCACATCCAATTCCAATGGAGTAACTAGTGACCAACAGGAGTCTAATGCCGACGTCCCTCGCTGGGATGCATTTTTTCAGTGTAACAAACTCGAAGAAAGCTCTGAAAATGAGGACAACTTCCCATCTTCAGCAGATGCTGGTGGGTCCCAGTCACTCTTCAGTGATTCCGATGGAGTAAGTGACTCCACACACATCTCCTCCCAAAATTCTTCTCAGTCAACACACATATCAGAGCAGGGGAGCCAGGGCTGGGATAGCCAAATGGACACAGTACTCATTACATCCCAAGAGAGAAGTGCCTTGGACATGAGCAGCTTCAGCAAAGGTGGGAGCAGAACTGTTGTCCCTCTGTTGCAGGAGACTGCCAAAGACAGTCAACCTGACAACAGCAGGTGGAAGCCACTGGGCCAAAATAAATCTTGTGCCTACGATGGTGCCTGTGAGTTGAAAAGCAAAGACTGCGAGAAAGATGCAGAAGCTGGCACTGCTCACGGTCAGGATGCGCTGGCAGAAATAAATGCCAACTCCAGGACTCCTGATCTAGAACTGAGGAGGGACTCCCAGAGCTCCTCTGACTTTGAAATTCCCTTGACTCCTGGTGCTGAAGTGCCTCAGCCAGATAAACTGCACAGTTTGTATAAGAAGCTAGCAGCAGGGGAAAGCATACTCAATGAGAAAAAAGTCTCCTGAAGACAGGATATCATGAAAATAAATACCAAACTTTGCTTAATAAACAAATTATTTTTTTTAATTTAGTGAATTATTTTGAATTATAATGAATTATTTTTTCTCTTTAATGCTGATGACTATCTACAGCTCTGCTAATTCACGCAGTTTTTTTCAGAACCATCTTACTGTCAGAACTAGGCAGCTGCAGCCTGTGTATCTTTATTTGTTCCTTGCATGGAATACTGACAAGGAAGTGTTCCTAGGAGCGACTGTACCAGCCTTCTACCTCCTGAGGTTCAGTCCTCCAGGAGAGGAAGTAGACAAAAAAATGGACCAGAGAAAACTAAGGGTGGAACACTGAATTAAATTTAGTGTTTCTCTTTATCATGAGCTCTAACTGTTTGCCTTTGAGATATATATATATATATATATATATATATGTGATCTCAGGTTTTAATAAGATAACACATTTTTAAATGTGGAGAGGAACACAACATAGTTTAGGAATGACCAGGCAAACAAAGCAATAGTTTCAGTTTCCTCAAAACTCAAATCCTGAGTTTCCACTGTAGTTATTTTTAAGAACAACTGCAGAACAGATTAGAGAATTACTGAGAGGTTTGGGTTTTTTTTCAATCGTTCTTTTAAAGCAGTCTCTCTTTACCCTGAGAAAGTCTTGTCATCCACTTTAACTCCTAAATGAGGTGTTATACACCATTATTTATGGTTTAAATCTTAACTCATTGCAAACAACTTGTCATCAGTTCCTCCATGTTTTGGTTTGTTCTGAATTTTTTTCTGAATGACTTAAAGAATCCAATCTTGTGGCTCATGGTTCCACAGCCACCAGCAGTAGCTTACTCTGGAGGCCAATTCACAGCACCAGGAGCTAACCTGCTGTCTATCTTGGACAGGTTGTTACATTACTCAAGGCTCTTATATTACCAAATTTTACCTCCTCTGCAACAGTCTGTTGACTTCTCAGAGTTTGGACATGTTTACATTTAGTTTTTTAAATCAAGACAGTGGATGAACTAACTCTTTTCCAAAATTCCTAAGCTTTTAAAATGGAAATGTAATTCAAGTTTTTATTAAACTGCAGTGCCTACTGAGTTTGGACATGTTTACATTTAGTTTTTTTAAATCAAGGCAGCTGATTCTTCAAGCATGAACTAACTCTTTGCCAAAATCCTTAAGCTTTTAAAATGGAAACGTAATTCAAGTTTTTATTAAACTGCAGTGCCTACCCAATGCCTCCACAGCACAAAGAATCTAAAAATCCATGAGGTTTCCCATCCATGTGGTCTTAAGTCCCAAAGAATCAAACAGACTTTTAGCTCTCTGAGTATGTCCCCAGTCTTTCTGCCACCTGTAGTGATGGGTGAATGTCAGACCACCCAGCAGCTGCTCTTGGGAATGGTGGCAGGAGGGAAGGTAGAAAGAAAAAAGCTATCACTGATATATGGTTGTAAGGGTATTCACATCCATGTATTTCTCCACTGTCACCTCACACACTCCATTCTTGGAATTAAACATCATTTCCAAACCTGGTGTAACAAGCTCAAGTGAGTGAAACTGCTGCTGTAACAACCTCTGCAAATACAGTCGGACAGAGCAGAAACTCTGCTGTTGGCTCGTTTCCTTAACTGTATTATACACCTAAGTTCAGGGCCGTGTTCACAGTGAGTCCACTCTGCTGTAGACAAGTTGACAGTGTAAATTTCTACAAGTACTTATCAGCCATAAACTGAATAGGAAGCACATGACTGACTTCCTCACAATCACTCTACTACAGTCCGTACAGTGCCAGAAAATTTGGGACAGGAATGAAGAGGTTGTGGTCCTAAAGCAAACTCTACTCTGCTGCAACCACAGCTTATTTTGACAGGCTGTTTTTTTGCTGTGTTTTGTTTGGGTTTTTTTTGTTAAGAATGACAACAACAAGAGCAAAACTAAATTTAATTTATTTTATCAAAAACTATAGGAAGATAGCAATACTAGAGATCACACATTATGAAAAGAAAATGTTCCTGAGCTTACAAACTGCATATTCTAATGTACACAGTCCTAAAACATACATTAGAAATAACCAAAAGATTGACTTTGAGATTAAATAAATAGACAATAGCTTTTCTTACAGGTGATCTTGCAGCTTTAGTTTTGCCACCAAAAAAAAAATTAAAAAAATTTTAAACCCAACAAAAAAGAACGGCTAGAGGATAGATCACAGGTTACCAGTCTCCAAGAAGTGCGTGTACACAACTGAACTGGTGGCCATGATAATGCTAACAGACCACAAAGGAAAACAAAGGCAGAAGCCAGGCTGGTTTAGACTCCTTAAGAAATTGAAAATAGCTTTTTCTCCTTTTCCAATTTGGCAATTTTCCCCCGAACTCATAAAAACAGCAAAAGGAGTTTTAAAAGTGACACAGTGTCCCCATGAAGCTAATTCACGGACTGCAATCCAAATGCACTGTGAATATGGAAAGAGAAAATACTGTTCAAGGCTCTATATTGGAAACTGGATACATGGGTTTACCTCAAAGAAATACAAAATAACTGTTACCTCCCAGAACATAAATTAATGGTCCTTTATTTATCACACAAGAGGTAACGCACATCATCTCCTTAAAGAACAGCAGTGTTGTTCCAGTGCTGGTGGTGACACAAACTGCCTTGGGAAAAGGCAGACGCTGACCTCGAGTACAGCTACTAAGAATTTTATCTTTTAAAATGTGCTTACTTCCAATTTTTAAATCAAACTGGGCACGGACATAGACAGACAGAGTGTCGAACCAGCCCCGTGTCATCCTGTGGAGGAGAGATCAGAGACACCGAGTTGGTAATGAATCCATGTCTTGTGGCAGCCGCTCTGACCCTGCTGCACGCCAGGGCAGGCTGCAGAGCGCGGCAGATCAAGGAGCAGGAGACTGCAGATCCCATCCCCCTGGGATGCATCGCTGAATCGGGCTACATGCAAGAGAAAGCACTAATCCCTCCGAATGATGCAAGATCATCTAGAGTTTGCTAACATGAAAGCTCCCCATTCCATTTCAACTTCATATATATAGATATATATATGTAAAAAAAATCATTAGCTGTGTGGCATGAATTGACTAGGTTCAGCATTTATCCAAGTGTGTGGATACAGGCGAGCCTCATAATGTCACATACTTTTAAATCTAAAGTGAACTTTCTCCTATTCATTAAACAATATAAAGGATCTGTTTCAATGTGTATCTGTCCGTATTGCAGATTACAAAACCAGAGCACTTTCGATGGCCTACACTCCTCACCCCAACCCTGAAACCGATTTTGGCCAGTAGCATAGAAAATTTCACCTTCTGCCAGAGAGCCGGATCTTCAGTGCAAATGCAACTGTGCTTCTTAACGAACAACCGACCTGTATTATCCTTTGAAACACTCTTTTTGGAGTGCTAGTAATTAACGTGAAATTTAAGGCATTTTCTAACAAATGAAGTAAACGGTTATATGCTGGGTACTTGACTTCATTCACCTGAGCCAACAGCTGTGCACCTTATAAAGGTAACGAGGTGACCTATGATACATAGCTAGCATCCATTTACGGAGCAACATTATTCTGCCTGACCTTATCAACATTTACACCATCTGTAAGCAATATGCAAGTTTTACAAGCTTTTAATCCATGAGAGTAAAGCACTTAAATCCTCCCTGGAGCAAGGACCTTGGCTGTTAACTCCACCCATAACCTACCTCAAAACTGCTCTTCAGTGTTCTTGAAGCCAAGCAAAACTTAGCATACGTTATGAATAGATCGAGATAATTTTAAGATGATCAGGAAAAAAAAAATTAATAAAAATAAAGACGACTCAAGCAGCTGAAGAACAGTACATTTCTCAGCCTTTACATTCATGAACATCTTACAAATGTCTACAGGAAACAGGTAAACTCACCCCTAGTCTAACTTCACTGAAGTTAACGTTTTTGCAACAAGAAAAAACAGGCCTAGTATCTTACAAGTCTGTCACCAGATAAAAAAAGTCACAGTTTGTAAAAACTTAATCAAACCCAGTTGTGAATACAAATCAGTTCCCAGGGTATTTCTGCACCTAACAGATAACTGAGCATATCTCCACAACGCATCAGCTTTGTCAGACAACGGGCTGCTCTCCCTATCCTTTTGTTATCTATGTCCAAACTGTAGCCAGTAATTTGTTTCAGCCGTGACTGCCAAATTTCAGCAATGAAAACAAACAGGGCGCGTTGCTACCAATAAACTCTCTGTAGAACTGCAGACCTCCTGCAGCACCAGAACCAGAAACCAGAACTAACAACTGGAAACACTTCTATTCGTAAAACTCCTAAATAGCACTAAAAACATTCGAGACCTTGGGTCTTAACATCTGGAATCTGCTAAAAACAACTGCTTTACTTGCGTGGAGTTCAATGGGCATTTTACAGTTTGGGTTCCTGTGAACCTTCATTTAGACCCAGTCTGCTGGCTGCCCTTCATCCCTCACCCCAGGGCCACAAATGTTATTGCTCATCTCTTGAAGCTTTTCTTTACACAACAAAAAAAGCGCAAGAACTGTTAGCTATGATTTACGACTCAAATCAAATGCCTCCAGACTTTTCAAGGTACAGAAAATACAGAAAATATGTAACATCTCTTCATCCCACCGAAATCAGTTCCCAAAAGGCCTAGGGCTGTAAGCTCACACTCAAATATTCAAATCAAGGTACATTTTAAAGAGTTTTCTTAGCATACACTTTACTGCTCCCTAAATAACAGTTCTAGAAAAATCAGGTTTTAATCCCCGTTAGCAGTTTTCTATTTGCCTGAAACACTACATCTCTTTCTTTGGCCAATGCCATTTTAATTACAAATGTAACACCTTCTTTTCACTGGATTTATTTACATTAGACATAAGAATATGTGAATATACGTGTGAAAGAAGATTCTTCTTAAAACACATGTAAAAGAGAACGAAGTACTTGTGACTTTGGATACCCGGACTCAGTTGAGATAACCTCTGCAACACACAGCTCCACATTTACAGACAGTTCTGATCCTCTTTTTGGATGGGCTAAGACCATCAGCAGAGTCTGAAGTCAGATCTATTGAACCTGTGACACAGATAAACACAAGTCAGGATGTTTTAAAAGACAAACTGAAACCATGCTAAATATTCAAATGGCTTCAAAACCCTTGTACCACCCCAGTTCTTAAAATAATCGTGTGTGTTTTACCCAAATTCTACAGACCCCCCTCCTCACAACTACTTACACCACACCTAGCATACATATCAGAATCCAAAGCTCAACAAACTCAAGCCTTGTTCCTTCAGGTCTGTATCCATCCTGGCCAGCGGAGACTGCAGCCTGCCTTCAACATTAGTGTCACAGACATCACAAAAAAGAGGACTTTTAGGGATCCAAGTAAGATCCATTTGTCAGCACTTAAAGAGGGCTTCTACAAGAATGAGGCACAGCTCTGTATAAAGATTCTTCTTTTAAAACTAAATATTAGCAGGACAAACAATAAATACAGTGCTGCTGCAGATAAATGGTTTGCATGCAGACACACACAACACCCTGCTAGCAAACCTTTACTGTACTGGAAAAAATGAATTCATAGAATGGTTTGGGTTGGAAGAGACCTTTAAAGTTTGCCTAGTCCAACCCCCTTGCCCTGGGCAGGGACACCTTCCACTAGATCAGGCTGTTCAAAGCCCCATCCAACCTGGCCTTGAACACTGAATGGAAGATCAATTATCAGAGAATCATCACACAGCCCAAGTCGGAAGGGACCTCAAAGGATCATCTGGTCCAACCTCTGGTAGGAAAGGGAGCCTACATGAGATTATCTAGCACCCTGTCCAATTGCATCTTGAAAACCTCCAGTGATGGAGACTCTACTATGTTCCTAGAGAGGCTGTTACAGCGAGTGATGGTTCTCACTGTAAAACAAGCTTTGAACAGCCCTTCTTCCATCCTAAACATCTGCACCACAGTGCCCACATCCACAGCTGAGTCTTACAGACACCAAAACCCAAAGACAAACCTATGGTGCCTTAGAACACTGAGCTGTTACAACTGTCTGTCTCATTAGCAGATCACTTCAAAAGTAGTTTACCTGAAATGCCATCTAAGTGCCTCTGAATAAAGGAAAGCTTTTTTTAATGGCATCCTGACCATTCTTTTGAGCATTCTTGTGACAAGTCTTGAAAATGATTTGCCTTGCCAGATGTTCCAACCACAAGCCCTTGCTGTGAGCACTGAAGGAGGGACCGCACTAGGGGTGCAGGCAAAAGCTCTGTGCACGATCTGTCTGCGCTACACAAGCAAGGTCTGTTCAGAATCCCCAGAGACTGGATGAGATGGGGAGATGCAGCACCTGCCCCGACATGCTCCCGTCAGCCAGGCTGCACCAGAACCCACCAGCGCCCCAAACCTCCCACAAGCACAAGGTTACAATCTGCAAACCTTTCATCTGATAGTCAAAGGTGAGCTCCTCTCCAGCCTTGATGGTTCGTGTAGAAAACAGTGCTATTCGAGGAAGACGTAAGTCGAGGTTATCAATGAACACATTGAAGACTTGAAGATTTGGATCACACTGTAAGGCAAAAATTAATGCAGTCTCATTAAGAAAAAGGCACAGTAAGTGTCACTGAAGCGTTTGAGCAAGGTCACAGGAATGGAAGAACTGGTTCTTCTCTCAGTGACAGAAGTCTGAAATTAAGTTATCTTCTGAAATCAACAAAGTACCTTCTTGAAATAGAGTTAAAGGAGAACACTCCTAGCTTCCAGTCAAGTCCTTTCGAGAAGGAAACCTTTACACAGTACATAGACTACACTAATATGCAACAGCCTATTAATAAAAATACAGTACCTTCGAGAGATGACAACAAAAAAAGATGTCACAGCAATTAAAAGTTACACTCAGAGGTTAAGATTTACCTCCAAAACCCACAAAAATAATTAAAATTGAAAGGAAAGGAAAGAAAAACAGCCGAGCATTTCAAGCCACACACACTCACTGTTCTGTGTTTGGGTTTGGGTTTAAGCACTGCTTCCAGCCAGAAATAGTATTTGCATACTATGAATAAATTTCTGTTTTCAGTTGCTAACCTGCTTGGCTTCTGACTTATCTGCTACGGGCTGGGTGGCAGGAGGAGGGTCAAGAACACTAAGCAGGAACTATAAACCACTTTATGTTTTTTTCTGGATTAAGTGGCAGAAGTCAGGAGTCACTAAGGCAGTTTCTCTGAACGCTTTTTTCCTCTTTAATGGTAAGATATATCCCAGATTAAAGAATCCAAAGTGAAGTCAGACATTTAACTTTACACTGAAGAGTGAGAATACTTCACTCCCATTTCTGAAAGTGAAGAGCAACTGGCTGTATCTAAAACTCTTGTTCATCCTTCTCCCTGGCAAGCCCACATGAAATACAAACATCGTCAGCTCACAAATCTGAAGACATGAATTTACAGTATTTGTAGAACGCTGGCTGCGTACCTCACAAACATTACCTCAGTGAGAAATAATTTTTAGTCCAGGAATGATACATGATTCCTTTACAGATGCGATTCAGCCTTCTTAATTTAGACAGTTCAGTTGAACTGGAAAGAAAACACTACCAAAATTTCCTCTTTAAAATTTACTTGGTAAATTTACTTGGTAAAATTTACTACTTAAAATTTACTTCTCATATAAAATCTAAACTCTGGCAAGTTTAGATTTTATATGAGAAGGAAAAAAAAGTACCTACAGGGGAGAAATACCAAAGAAAGCACAGGAATTGTTATTTTTCTCCTCTACCAGTGTCTGAAGGATTACATTTGGCATAAGCCCCCATCCTGCCCTGCTACAAAATAATGCATCAATTCCGATCATCTCTGACACTCCACTAATTTTATGAAGTACTTCTCACATTGTAGCCTTTTAGTTACTTGGAAAACAACACACCCAAACCAACCAACCCTATTTTGGTTGTCTGGAACCTGGAGATTCAGTGACAACCCCAGTCCTACCAGCTGCCCACTTCAGGCAGCATCTCATGCCCAGATTTTTGTAAGCAGTCCTGCTCCCAGTAAGGCCAAGTATTCCCTTCTATGTATTATGTCAACCAGCTGACTGGACTGTGCTGGCATGAAACAAACTGCTCCAGAAAAACTGTGATTATGGTAAGAAAATATTTACAGTAGAAGAAGATATTTCTGGCACAATTAAGGTAATGCTCCAAATTCTTAGTATACAAAACAAGGTCTTACGCTGTGATTCACAAAGTGGGACACATTTCCGTATCGAGCCGCATCTACTGTAAATTCATCTGAGTCATAGTCCAAATCAAATAAGTATGTATTTCCCTGGTTGTCATAGAGCTGTCCTCGCCTCTCTGCCTCCTCACTTGTAATCACCTAAAAAAAAAGAGAAAAAAGAAACCTGCATCATATTATTAACTATTACTAAATTAAAAGAAAAATCACAATCAAGTTAGAAAAAAACCCCGAAACTTTGCTTAGTAAAAAATACCACATTCATTTTTTGATGTTGAAATAGCATTTCATCTCTGAGGAACAAAGGATACATACATACAGCTAAAGTAATTAGTTAGTGACTGAGGCTTCTCTGGATGTGATCTGTCTACAGCTGATACACAGCACTACCTAGTTTCAGGAAAAAAAATATCAGCACCTTCTAGTAAGAGTTTTGATAGTGACAGATACAATCAACTGTTTATATTTGAAGTTTCTATACACACAACTGTTTAATCAGACACAGAAAGCCTTGTTTACTTCACATAAATCAGTTTCAACTTTCTTCCTTTGCACAGATGAAGACCAAGAGGTATCGGTCTTTACAGCCCAGTCACATTTCCAGTCCAGAATGCATCCCTAGAAGCATCTCTTTCTGCTATTTCTGACTGCAATGAAGGATCCCATTCATGAGAACGTAGGCAGATACATCACTTCACAAAGCTGAAGCTATGCAATTAGGCTAGCACCTATCAGCACTAGGTAGAAACCCAGAAACTCCTCAAAGGAAGAGAAGAACTACAGTGACTTTGACAGAGCAACAGCCTAAACAACCTCACCTGCAGCCTCTTACATTAAATGTACTCTGTTGTGCTCAGCAATCCCAATTTGGCAGCAAGACAGATATGAAATGTGGTGGAACTGGACAAAAAAATCCCTCTAAAATCTTTGTGACAGATCAGATTTGAGAAATTATTCATCACTAGGGAATAAGCAGATTCAGGTGAAAGGGTACATACACACTAGGCAACAAAATCACTTAGTCAGATTTCTGCATTAATCTCTAGGAGATATTTTGAGCAACTGACCTCTTGTAGGTTTACAAGGTATGAACATGAGAAGTTAGAAGACCTGGGTCAGGAAGGATGGGGGAAATATAGTAAAGACCAAAAACATTTGCATGAAGGGAAAGAAGCAGCTATTTGAGTCAACTCAGCAGCAAGGCAGATTTGTGGACAATAGACTGGATCAGAGAGGCTGCCAGGAGCTGCGACGTGAAGAGTCCTGAAGCAGAGCAGAGGTTGAACCAGATAAACACAGGGCAACACAAAATCTGGAGAGTAACTCAGGGGCTGTATTTTATAACATGAAAGCTCTGTTTGAAACAGTATGAGATCGAATAAACAGATAATATCCATACTACGAATCTTATTATTTATTATTTATAAAAAGCAATATGGAAATACTACCTTAAAAGTCCAGACAAAAGAGAAAAGGGGCTGACAGGCTGGGTGGGGAGTTTGGTAACAACTGTGCCTGGGGAACAGCAAAAACTGGAGTAACAAAGATGATCAGGGAAAAATGAAGAATACGACTGCCATGAAGTAAAAGGAGGACTTGCCTTCAGAAATACTATTAGGGCACATATGTAAAATAATTCTTTACTGACACACAGGATAAGTATTCTCTTTACATTCAACCTCTTACAATTGCTCTGGAATAGACAATGTTCTGGACAATGTAATTTTTCTGTCATATAGAATGTCTATTTATTGCATGCCTGTACTCAGAAGCAGACTTATCTATTATACAGCAGAAGTCAAGAGGTGTTACAACTGAAAGCTCATCAAGACTTTCTCCAACATTTCCTTTAAATACTTAATCTCTATGAGATAAATACATACCTCTCCAACGTACTCCATCACAAAACTGTTGGTTTTAATTTCCTGGAGGGTTTTTACGCCCCAACCACGGCCATTGTTAGTTCTGAAGATGCAGAGAGAATACGGTGTCCCTTTCTGTACTATCCTATTAGGGCAGTCAGGCCCACACCTACAGAACGAATTGCATTCATAGATGGGCAAGCCAGGCTGGATTTTCAACTTCTTTCGTTTATTGTAAGCCAAAATAAATCCAGCCTCCTTTGGACAGCACTTCTCAGCAGGGCAGTCAGTGCACTCACAGCCAGTTGTTATTCCATTTATTACATTTATTCCCGGAGCAGGTTTATACTCATTAATGTAGTAGAAGTCTAAAGGAGGGCCTTCGAGATCCACAGTGTTTTCTACCAGAATCATTGCTTTATGATTCTTTTTCCTGTTGAGTTCCTCTTTCCATCTCTGCAGAGCTATTCTTTGCTTAGCCTTCTTTACAATGTAATCTGCAACGGCAGGTTTCAAAGCTTTAACATGGTTTCTCACTTCCAGTGCTTTGCCTTCTCTCACCCGCGACAAGTATTCGTTCTTGTCACTGAGAAAGTTCTGCAGAAGCAACGGGCATTTCAGATTTTTCTGAGGTTCCCAAGTATTTGAAGATTCTGGCCATCCTTTCCATTTCACAAGATAGTATTCTGTGCCCTTGAAATATAGAAACACATACGGCTTTAGCCACACTTCATTCTGCTGAAATCCAGCATCCACAGAGTACACAGACAAACACAAAACAGCCCTGGAGTTAAGAAACAGCACATAGTGCAGAAGGTCTTGATGTCCCCACAACAATTAGAATTGGGGAGAAAGAAAAATTAACTTGTAGCACAACTTTGGATACTTTACATATCATCTCTAGGGGCAAAGAAATAAACAGCCGAGATTAATTCTGATCCCTCACATCATACCTGGAGCAGGCCAGCTTGTTAAAGCAGTTACGTTATGTTAGGCTAACCAGTTGTATGACTCATATGCACAAACAGAACGTACCAGTATCACATACAGAACAAAAAAACCCTTCTAAACTTAATGAAAAAATGTCTAAAAAAAGTCATATCAACCATCCCCCCCAAAGGAGTAATCCATTCAAAACAAAGAATATTATACTTATAATCAAGAAGCATACATTTTGTACTTATTTTAAAAAGACCAAGTAACTGTAAGAAGGCCAAATCCTGAGACTGAATTTCACTGGCATGATCAAGCCGTAGGAATCCAGTTGCAGCACATGGCCCTAACTCTTTGTGATCAGTCTACAACAGTCCAAGAGAGAAATATACAGACTGTTACCTGCAAATAAACGAGAAGCATCACAGTACATACCAAGCTACAACCCAAAAGCATCAACGTTTTGCTTTACTTCTAAATACGCAAAGGCAAAACATTTCATATTCTGACATCTCTGTAATTTCAGGAAAAGACCTTCCTTCAACACAGAGAAAGCAGCAGTTACACTGCTTTCTGTTTACAGGTCAAAGTTTAAAAGGTATTTCATTCGATGTCAGCAAGAGCTCTGTCCTCACATCTTCCTAATTTATATTATGAGCAAAACTACCTTTGTCTCGCTTCCAAATTTCAGCTGAAAGAGTGATCAAATCGGTCTGTGTTTCTCTTACCTCTTCTACCTTGTAGTCACACAAATATTCCACCTCATAACTCTTTAGATTCCTGTTGGTGATTCCAATGGATTTACATCTGAGATTTTCCTTCCTACATAATTCTTGGAGGGTCTCAAGTGAAGCTAGACATGGCACATACCAAGCTACAATAAGAAAATTGGTAAAGAATCCTATTTAATGTCTCGGCTAAATTGCAATCATTACGCCTCATCCCAGAGTCCCCACATTAGCATTTGTGATAGCAGTCCACGGGTCTCCTGTACAACTGCAGCGTCTCACAGAGTGAAACTCAACCCTTCTCTAAGGGGTGAAGCAAAACACGTGAACGATTCCCTTCCTGCACCTCGGTTCTGTACAGTACGTGCATTTATAAAGAAAAGTAAATATTCTGGAGGGAGGGTAAAGACTTCCACAGGCAAAAGTTGCACTAAGAACCCAATAATTTTCCTACAATTAAAGCATCCCACAACTGAGCTACGGCGACGAGGAAACCTCCGCTCTTTCGTAAGACCGCCAAATATCTGTAGTTAATCAAGTGGAATCGAGCACTTGCGATGCAACCATGGTGACTGGACGAGGAAAGAAAGATCCACGGGGCTCTTCCAGAACGATCGCGGGTGCCTTGTCAGCCGGGAGGATTTAAAGGGACGGGAGGCCCGGCAGAAGCGCCAGCTCCCCGCCGGAGCCCGGGAAACACCCGCGGCGTGGGGAGGGGGGCGGCGGCGGCGGC
>NW_010320451.1:0-292 GCF_000700745.2 Antrostomus carolinensis
CACCTGGCACGGCTCCTCAGGGGTGCCCAGCCCAGCTCTGCCCCAGTGAACCCCGGTGATGAGGGGCCGGTGCTGGCACCGCAGCACGTGCCAGCGGCGTGAAGGCACCAGGTGCTGCCAGCAAAGCCATCTCACCTCAGGAATTTTTGCTTAATTGAATTGATTGCCACTTAAACTTCTCATCACTGATTTGGGTGTTGAGGAAAAGGAAAATATAAACAATTCAACAAACGCCTCAGCAAACACCTTCCACCCATCTCGGCCACCGTGTCCTTGCCAGCGGCTGTGCTCG
>NW_010320451.1:315-592 GCF_000700745.2 Antrostomus carolinensis
GGTGACGGTGACGGGAGGTGGGTGCTGGCTGTGGGGGGGCTCCTGCCTGTCCTCCGCTTTGCTCCGTGGGCTGTGGTCTCACATGGGCTGTAGCTGCTCCGACATGGGTCACATTTACCGGGTCCTGTGTGAACAGTTGGGTGTCACACGTGAGCTACGGCGTGTCCCTGCGTGGATTAGCGGGGGCTTGTCTGTGATCCGAGCGCAGGGTTGTGCCTGTGCCGGGTGAACTCACTGTGTGCTCGTGTGCAGGCGCCTCGTGTGCTCACGAGTGTGC
>NW_010320452.1:0-226 GCF_000700745.2 Antrostomus carolinensis
GCCACCGCCAATACCGGGCACGTGGCTCACGCCTTCCCTGCCACGCCGCCCCCCGTCCTCCCCAAATCAATAAAAGCTCATGAGGTCACAAAAAAAACGAGGTAATTTCAAGTAAAATGTGCTAAACGCGGAAATATTCCAAAAGAAAGTTCAAAAAAACCGAACGAAAAGCAAAAAAAACCAACAAACCAGCGAGTGAAGCCAACTGCCACCGGGCACCCCTGGC
>NW_010320454.1:0-2212 GCF_000700745.2 Antrostomus carolinensis
TCCAATCCCTGACATTCTGTGATTTTGTGATATCTCTCTAATCAAATGTGTGAAAGTATAACCTTAAAATGAGAAGGCATATGCCCCTGCTGAATATATATTTGTGGAGGCGTATGCAACTTTGTGAAAATTGGCAATTTACTCTTTTGACAGAGTGCAAAGCTCCATAATGTACTATCCCGGTAATGTAAAAAGAGCTTGAATACAAGATTAATTTATTCCCTGTTTCTGGCCAATTATAAAGCACAGACACTATGTCCTATCTTCTTCCAGCAACCGAATACCCACCAGGCTTCCCTGCTTATATGTTCTGATTCTCTGAGTCTTTATTGGTGTCTTCAAATTACACACAGTACACAGAAGGGATTGTCTCATTTCTTTAAGCATAGCACTCCTAGCACTGTGTCTTCCCATCCAAACTGGCCTGTGATACATAATCTCAGATTCCCCCCTAGCTCCTTAAAGAAAGCTCTTTCTGTAAAGCATGGTTCTAATTTATAATGTATTTTTAATCTCACTTATTAGCATCTAACTCCCCAAAATAACAAAAAATTGCATGTAGGCTTAGCCAATTCTGAAAGTAATAAACTCCATTTCAGTCTTTTGCATGTGTTTATCTTTAATCACAAGGCTATCTGGATTAACTAGGAGTGCAGTAACACGTGGAAGTAAACAAAGCCATATATGAAAGTGTTTGCAAGGTTATAGCTGATTTTTTTGCTCAGTGACAGCATCACTTTCCAGCCAGCTTTGCTCTATGCTGTACGAATATCATGTCTGTTTTCTATCACATCCTGCTGGCAAGAAGTCTCCATCCCATTTTTTGTGAAGTTGATGGACCTTGGATACACAAACCTGAGTTCTTGCAGGGCAGGACTGGAGCTGAGAGATACACCTGAGCAGGACAGTTTCAGCAATTAGGGAACTCCAACTGAACACTGACTTGTGATACCTTGGCAAAAGGCATGGTAAGAACAACAAAACAGCTCTCCATCCACTACCCTCACCTCTCATAGCATTTCAGATCAAATTCTCATTCTTGGTCTTTGTCTTCAGGTGATACATGTCTCATGCCCAGGATATCCAAAGAGTAAAATGAGTTCCTCCAGGAGACAAATACTCTCAGGTGTCCGTCTTGTCTGTGGAATGAACTGCAGGGACTGAGGGTGCTCCAGACCTTCCACATTTTTCCTTGATGTTAGCTTCTGAAGTTGATCAAAACTTTATGCACAGAATATGAAATAAATGCCTCTAATTATATATACAAGCAGATCTTACTGCAATGAGACACATCTACATCCACTTCTCCTGGGGAGAAGATGAAAGAACACGTGACGTGCATTACTGAAACGCACCTAGACACCATAGTGATCAGGGCATAGAAAACTGTCTGCTTTAATTCAGAGCCTTACTATTGGTGATATGTTTTTAGCCTGTCTCCTAAAGAAATGAGACTTGGACCATATAATCATGTATCAGTCCCATTCTTTTCCTTCCCTTCTCCCCATCCTCTCTGACTCCTTCCCATGAATGTTTAACCCAGGGACCAGTTCAATGAAGTGATCCAGCTGGATTGGTATTTTTTTTTTCAGCTATTACATTCCTACAAGTTTTTTTCTGAAGATCTGCTCCAGGAAGGTGACAGAAATCTCTCTATCCACGTCTCCCAGTGGGGGAAAAGCACGCTGAATGAACCCACCAAGTGCTTTGGCCAGCTGGCTGCTCCCAGGCAAACAGCAGAAGGGTAGCTCTGTAGTGACCATGACATTTAACATCTCTCATCCAGAAGGCGTATCACAGCAAATATGCCAAGGAGTCACATTACTGCAGTGCAAAGAGGTTTATGGGATAGAGGACACTGATCCACTGGTAACCAGGTCCAGTAATTTTGTTTCTCACAGAAGAGTCTGTTCAGTTAGAAAGAAGTACTTGAAAAGCATCAGTGCAAAATTCAGACACCTAAAGACAGAAAAGTGGTCAGAAGCCACATCTATATCCCTAGATTTGATGTGTATGCACGGTGGTAAGGGCTGTCACTGTCTTAGGAACGTGGAGCTGTCGTTTCAGATAACTCGGCTCTACCTGAGTTTCAGCGACTTGAAGGGTTTGATTGACATCTACAGAGGCTTCGCAGAGGTGCAGGGGGCTGCAGGAGAGCTGTTTCTCTCAGACCGCCAGGACACGGGCTCGCTGAGGCTTTAACTGCCACGGG
>NW_010320455.1:0-635 GCF_000700745.2 Antrostomus carolinensis
GTTCAGCTGCTGTTGCCCAACACCCCCAGGTATTTACTTTTTCTTTACCCAGTGAAGGTTTGTGTCATTGCGTCACTTGGGAAATAGTTTTGTTCCATTTCCATTGCCGTGTGTGCTGTTAACGCTGAGTTTGTTGTTCGTGGTAGATAACTGCTGTGTACAGCTCATGTTTTAGTGAGACAAATCAAGAGATGATTCTACATGGAGTAATTTTTTTTGTTTTAGGATACATTTCCTATATTTTCCTAGACTAGGATAGCAAGTATTCTCATATTGGACTGTATACCAGGAATGTTTTCAGTGTTTTTAAGCGTCGGCACGTTTACTCAGCTCATGTGTTTGTAAACGTCTGTTCCTTTGAAACATGCTTGTTGGGGTTTTTTTTGCTAGTATATATGAAAAAACCTCTTTGTTATTGCAGACGCATTCCCCGTCCCAGCAGTGCCAGACCTGCACCGCCCCGAGTAAAACGTCAAGAAAACGCAGACGTCTTCCTTCCAGAAAGGTAAGGAATGTGGGAGATGCAGAGCAGATGTTTCTAGCTCTTGTGCCACACTATTCTCAGATCTTCTGTGCCTCACCTGCTGCTAAACAGCTTTAGGATGGATCATAGAATCATAGAATCCCAGACTGGT
>NW_010320456.1:0-4248 GCF_000700745.2 Antrostomus carolinensis
TGGATAAAGAGTGATCTGCTATAAAGAGCTATAAGTGTAGTATAGAAAAAAGGAGATAAAAGAAAAAAGGCACAATAATGAATACCAATGCAAATATGCTGTATGTTTGTTTCCAGTTGGTTGTTGATTTTATAATTCTAGAAGAAATGCTTTCTAAATATAATCTAATATTTTTAATATAATATATTATTTATCATAAAGACAAAAACAAAAAAAAAAAGAAGAAATTATAGGAAAACTACGTCCTATAGGATCATCCCATATTTATTCTTTTAGGATAAATATATTTCAAATCCAGTCCTGAGAAAAAATCATTCTGTGATGTCAAAGAAGTGAGGACTTAAAAAAAATAATATAATCTATTCTGCCAGGTAACTCTATAGTTTCTATTTAAAAAGTAATATTTTAAAAATATATTTTAATGTTAAAATTAGTGTTCTCTATTGGCAACTTCAAAAGTTATTTCTAAATAGTATTGCTAAAAATTTGCAAGAATGTCTAGTCTTTGGAATCAATAATATTTCCTTCAGTAAGAATCAGTCAGTTAATAAAAAAGTTCTTAAGCAGTCTGGGAGAAAAAAACAGTATCACATGACTTGGAAAAACAATCTGATGCTATATATAATGAATACAAATCAGAAATAGTTTAAAAGCATCCTTTAAGTTGAAATACAAGTGACAAATCTATTCAAAGGCATTTTGTATGGTTTATTTCTGACTCAGAAATAATAAAATGCAGAACAAATCATAGTGGCAAGTCTACTCCTTTCCCATAAGCTGTTGCCTTTGTCCGGACTGTTGTCAAAATAATGCAAGAGGAAAAGTTTGCAGGATGAGAAATAAGTTTGAAGTCCTACAGTGACAGATTTTCTAGTATTAGATTATATTCAGGATGGATAATACCTTTCTTTGTTCATCTGAAAGGCATCAAAGATACCTGAAAATTTTACATCTGAGAAATAACCTGCAGAATTGTTTTTCTATTTTCTTTAGCAGTGTTTAAAAAAAAACCCCGAACAACCCAATTTGCTTGTGCTGGGAAAAAGAAAAATTACTTGGAAAATATATAAAATACTATAAAAATAATATACTCAGGGTACTAATATATGTAAATGGATATAATAATTTTCAGAATTGTGGTGATCTGTATGTATGTTCATCACCTGCATGCTTATCAATATTGTTACAGCAAACACATGGTAGTTAAGACAAACTATTGAAGACAATGATTAGCTAAATAATTTTCTAGTCCTTTAACTTTTTAACATCTTCTCTGAACTCCTAGTTTCATATCTTTCTAATGCAGGTGTTAATTCTGAGAGAATTTTGCAATTATTATCACCTCACATAATTTTCAAGTTGGCACCATGATAAATGAGTCCCTAAATGAATCTTTCAGAAAACCTTAAAGAATATAATAGTATATTTTTGAGGAAATATATTTGAGATCAAGAATGAGTAGATTTCAAAAATGAGAGAGATATATTAAATGACACTTTCTTTTCAAAGAATGAAATAAAATGTAAACCTGAAAATGGAACTCAGTTATTGATGTGTAGCACAGTTATTAATTCCAGAACTCTGTGTACTGTTTCCTTGTCTTCAACCCATTATTCCTTTACATAAGTTTTTTTCAGCTCTTCCACCTTTTATTATTTCCATGCAACCTTGAAGTATTTTTGTCTAGCCAGTCCCCTTCCTTTCAAACATGAAATAGTTTATCTTTCCTCACATATCCAAGTTCATTAAGTTTATTCTCATAACAAGCCTATACGAAATCAATTTAATTTTATTTTCTGCCTATGGAATGTTCAATATACTGCAAAAAGTGAAATTCTGTGTAGTTTACTGTTTTCTTGCACTTTAATATTTAGAACTTAAATATTTTCAGCTGTTATTTATAGACAAGTTATTGGCTATAGATGTCTGAAGTATATATATATTCATTGTATAAATATTGGTTGATTATGTTACTCTGAGGTAATAAGTTTCCTAGCTAAACTGCCAAGTTTTAGTATACAGTCTGAAGTAACTGTAAAAGAGTGTATCTGACAGATAATATTAAACATTCAAATGCAATAAAACCACTAGAAATAGTAACAGAAAACAAGCTTAAGTTTATCAAGTTTATTGTAACGTTATCTTCTTACAACTGTTCTTCATAGAATAAAGTCAGAAAGGGACCTCTGGACCTCTGTGAGTAACTTCCAAAGAATATCATATCACAGAGGGTTTGTCAAGTTGAGTTAGGAAATCAAAAGATATTAAGATAACACCATCAGTGTAACCAAATGTATAAACTGCTATGTTCTAAAGTAGTTGCAAGTTTTGTTAGGTTTGCATTTCCATAGTTAACTTTGAAGAATGTCAGTAGTGGAGCCTGTAGGTCATGATTGCACTTTAAATTGATTAAACCTGAATCTCACAGGAGGAGACATTGTCTTTTCAGCAGTTGGATGAAAAGAGCTGCAATGTCTTAGGCCATAATTGTTGGGTTGGTTTTTTTTCTTTCTTTCTTTAATATTGAAAAACCTAAAGAACAATAGGATTTGAATTTTGAAATCTGAAACTTCATAATATTCCGTAAGTTGAAATACAAATAATATTTTAAATATAATCCTTAGCTGGTGTGAAATGTACACGTTCCGTTGAAGAGAGTGATTTATATCAGAAAGGTATCGATATTGGCTGAAGAGATCAAAAATTATAAAAGTTGTTCAAAAATACAATATATAAATAAAATAACAAATATGATAGCATAATTTTCAATATAATAAAGACTACAAAGAAAGTTGTAAAAAATATTAGTATTTTTAAAGAGTTTTAGAGAGTTAAAGATGAATATGACACAATATGGTTTAAAATGAGAGACTATGCCATATTTGAGATTTATTCAAGTAGTCCATCTCACCTTATATTTACTTAGTTTCCATTTCTTTAGAACAATATAACTAGCTTATAACAGGCAAGGTGCCATTTTAACAGATGGTTGAGAGTATAGAAACCAGAAGACCATGAATGAACATCATACATGTTTACTGAAAGCATGAGTCCCAGTCGGAAACACCCAAACATCTGTCTGTCCTAAGGTTATCAACCTGTGGTTGAGGGGATGTGCCATTGCTAATCTACTTTTTCAGTAGAGATATTTATATGAAAACTCATCAATTAATTGTTTAAAAAGTCAAAGAATATTATATTGGGGAAAAATAAATTACAAAATAATTTTTTTGCCTTATAAAATTTCTCTAGGTAACAAGAATGAAGCCAAGGACTCTAGCTTTTTGCAGATTAGTGGCTTAGAGTTTTCACAGTAGCGTATAGGCACTTTGCCTCACACAGCTGTAAACTTAAGATATCGCTGTATTCTTCCTCCAAGGAGTTCTGAACAACTCATTTTCTGTGCATTTAAAAATGCTTTCAGCTATAATAAATAAGAAGCTTTTCTCAGAGGTCAAATGGCACAGCATATAGGAATGAGGAGAGCTTCTTGCCACAGGAAAGTTATAAACTTTAAGGCTAAGTATATTTGTAATACACTACAATAATAATTTCTAATCATTTTTCTCTAACAAAAAAGCCTCTAATGTCATTGACACCACCAATATTTTTTTCCATTTACATTAATATAAATAGATAATAGCACAGGATGGATCTTTATCAATATACATAATTATGCCCATACTAAGTTGTTTTTCGTTTTGTTATGTTTTGTTTTTTTCCACTGGAAAATTAATTTCAGCAGCACATACGTATTATCTTAATATTTTATTGATTCACACATTTTCCAGCTTAGAATTTTGATTTCTTATCTGGTAATTAAGTCATTATACTTTTAAGAAATAAAATTATCTGCAGGTATTATATTTAATGATATTTGTATATTTATCTGCTTATTTTGTACTATGTTCAATATAGAAAACATATTATTCTATTGAGATTATAACTTTAATACACTCCTATGAATTTTGTACAGACCATGTGTTAAAAGATAATGGGTTATAAATGCAATAATGGCTAGTGGCATTGTTAGTCACTTGACAGGGCCAAACAAAAAGCTACTCAAACCAGATTTAACCTTTGTTAAAACTACATCTTATAACACGGCATTTACTGTGCAAGAAATTATGAGGAAATTGTCTAAGGTATACTCATATTACTTTACAGCTCACAGAATCACAGAATCACAGAATGTTAGGGATTCATCCAGTCAAATACCTCTGCCGGAGCAGGAACACCTAAATGAGA
>NW_010320458.1:0-2058 GCF_000700745.2 Antrostomus carolinensis
CCTGTGCAGCACCCACCCCTGTGCCTTGTGTAGGGCCCACCCCGCAGGGACAGTGCCCCGCAGCACCTGCCATCCCTGCAGCCTTCCTGCCCCTGCTATACGGCCTCTATGCCCTGCACAGCGGGGTCCTTTACCCATAGGCAGAACCCCAAAGGGCAGGTTTTGGGGGGACAGGCAGGGCCAGGACACTCCCTCCAACACCCTCTTCCCACATCGACAAAGGTCTCCTTGCATATGGCAGCTCTGTTTGGGGCATCACCCCACCCCTGCCCTGTCCTTTAAGGGTCAGCTCCAGAATTGCCCACGCGTTCCCCATCACTGTGGGTAATTCCTCGAAGCCGTCAGCCCAGGCTTGGCCCCTCGCCCTGTGGCCTGGCTCTTGGTACCTGCACCGCAGAAGTCAGAGCTCTGCAAACGTTAAGGCTGAATTTGCAGCCAGATCCCAGCATCTCTTATGTTTGTGGAAAAACTCGTGTGTGGTGGACTCTAAGTGCTCCATACCTCTCATTCCATTACCGCAGTATTACCACATTTTCTTGCCACAGGGAAATGTTCATGTTTTATAATAAACTAAATCCTGAGATTGTTCTATTACGTGGCTATTAAATGATCTGTGGTTTCCAAATCAAGCCGTTTCCTTTTAAATACCAAAACAACTGCCTTACGTCATATCTGAAGGACGTTGTTATTTCACACCCAAGTAATGCCTCATCATTTTCAAGGCCAAATTTTGCCAGGCTCTCTAGAATTAATGACTGTAGCTCCAACCTGCTTGCAATCTTTCTGAGTAGTTCAGATGTCTTCTTCATCAAATATTGTGGAAGTAGGCAGCACACAATTTATCCTGTAGTGGGTGAAAGGATTACACACAGAAATCTTCTTAAATAGTCTTGATGACATGTAAAAAGAGGGATTCTGAGAACAACCTATCAATTGGAAAAAAAAAGCACAACTGGATTAAACATCATAATTGAAATTGCTTTAGCTACAGCACAGCAGCTTTTTCCTACATGACCCTCAGGATCTGCTCTAAGTGTGGTAAAACTTGGGAGTCTTTTGAACAATGTGCTTGTGTGGGAGCTAAATAATTTCCCTGGCTGAAACCAGGATGGAAGTCTGCCTTAAAAGAGGACAGTCCCATTGTTCAAGCTTTTAAAAATGTTCCTGTAGACTGCTAAAGCAGGGACATGTCTTTATGTTTGTAGGCTATTCAAGTCAAATCTGAACCAAGATGTGAGAGGTTTCCATCAGGGGACAGGTCTGCAATGGTGTGGGGAGGGGGTTTCATTCAGTCATCCAGTAGAGCCAGGGCATGGAAGAAAGATACAGACAGGACAAGGAGGATAACCCGTTCTTAAAATGCATTTTCATGCAGACTGCAGGCAGAGGGGAGGGGGATGTAGGCACAGAGGGTCAGAGCAGCAGGAAAGGAATGAAGCTATTCTGGGGTTAGGTCACCCCAAGTCCTTCCCTTCAGTCATGGCTCGATGCAGCAGCAGTCTGGCTGCATTGGAGCAGAGATTTTCATCCGTACTGCAGCAGCATCTGCACACATCCTGAGACTTTTCAGTTGCTGTCCCAATGGTCTCCTTAAACCCCTTCCCATTGTGCAGTCCCACCTCAGAGGCACAGCTCCATGCAGCTGCGGGAGGCAGTCAGGACAGCACAGGTCAAGGTAGAGACCTCAAGGATGGCCCATAATTGTCCTGCAAGACAGGATACATCCTGCTAACTTAAGTGTGAGGTGCCCTCTGCCACATTCGGGATGAGCTGGCACTGCTTCTCCAAGGGCTCGTTGCATCAGGCTCACTGCAGCTTCCTGCTCCATGGGCAGCTCTGTGTCTCGTGGTTGTCTCTGCACTATACACAAAGAAGGTTATGCAGGGCATGAAGGAGGGGACAGAATGGGGATGAAGTGTCAGGATGAAGCTTGTTGGCTGGAACGGAGGAGCTGGAAGCACTTGCAAAGGCCCGGCTGTGGGAGGGGATGTGGGAGAACAGCCGTTGGCAGTGGTCGTTGCAGGGCTTTGCAGGCAGGGCTGTGCTTAAATGCAAACT
>NW_010320458.1:2080-5171 GCF_000700745.2 Antrostomus carolinensis
TGCTCCAAATCACGCTCCTCTGGTGGCACAGTGGGTGGCTGGCAGCGGGAAACCATCTGGTTGGGAAGATCCCTATACAAGCGGGTTTCACTGCTTTCAGGCTGAGATATCTGGATACATGTGAGAGAAAACTGGGCTGCTTGTTTTCTGACAAAAAAGTAGAAAAGATGAGTCCCCTTTGTTAGCAAGGAGATCTGGCCTTGGACTCCTCCACAGCGCAGGCAGAACTGGATGCAGCAGCCGTGGCAGCGTGAAGCTGATGGGAAGGGTGCTAGAAAGATGTCGTCATTCAGCTGAGCACCTCAGCTCTCAGAGGCAGGGCTCCGACTCTGTAACCCACCCGAAATCCCTGCATTCAGAGCCCCCCAGCCTGGGGTTCTGTGGCATTTTCCATCCTGCTGGAGCCAGCTCTTCCCTTCTGCCCAGCAGCACTAACTCTCCTCCCACCACCCAGACCTGTTTCCAAACCCTTTTTAAGCCCCCAGACACAGACTGCAGCCCTGCTCCAGGCACCTGTTCCAGCCACGTGCTGCTGCAGTGCTGGGTGCTCTCGCTTGTCCCTCTGAGCCACTGCCCCTGCTTGGATGATGTTTAAGCTCAAAACTTCCCCTCCCTCCCTCCCTCCCCAGTAGCTCTTCCCTTTTCTCTGCAGCAGCTGCCCTCACCCCCACAGGACTGGGGCATCCACCACTGTGTGCTATTTGCCCCCCTCCCCCATCTCACAGACCCCGCTGCAGATGGGAAACTACATAAATCCATCAATGTTTAAAGCCTTCCCTCTGCACACACACTCGCAATCTGTGCCCAGTCCTCTGCCAGCTTCTCCATCCCTCTTAGTGTGAGATCTCACGATCCCAAGCTCCTGGTGGGATGTACCATCATGGACCAACTGCCTGTTGCAGTTTCGCTGTCTCTGCAACAGGCAGAGCAGAAAACCCGTGGGAGAGGTCCCTGCTCCAAAACATGTCCCTGAGCACCCTTGCCTTTGCAGGACACCATCGGGCAGCTGGAGGATGACCTGCGAAACACCAAAAACGAGATGGCTCAGCACTTGAGGGAGTACCAAGACCTGCTTAATGTCAAGATGGCACTTGATATTGAGATAGCTGCCTACAGGTAAGGCTGCTCTGACCCTGCTCCACCCAGATGCCTCCCAACCCAAATCCCTAGCCCTGCCAGGCTGGGTTATTTTCAAGGCCCAGATAATACCTGGGTACACACTCAAGGAGCAACACCATTGAGATGCTCAAGTCCCCTGCCTGGACCTGCCATGCTCCAGCCCAGGGGGCTGCCATGGCTCCATGTCATGCCTTGATCTAGCAGCTGTGAGCCATGTTCCCCAGCTGTCCCAGAAGCAATGGTTTTTAATGGGGACAGTTGGGGTTGGAAACTTGTCTCTCTTGCAAAGTCAAAGTAGATGCAAAGGGCAGAGTCTCTTTCATTTGGGGTTTGATTTTCCTGGGGTTTCTGGAGGGAGAGGAGGGAGCTGGTCTCGTGTACACCATATTGCAAGTGCTCCAAAAATGATTGACCCAAGCATATTATTCTGAAGCAGTTTCATGGTGCAGTGTGACCTGAGCTGGTGTCCACTGCAGGCTGGGGTGATGGCTTGGGGCGCCCAGACCTGCTTGCAGGTGACAGCATGACCTCCAGCTTTGTAGATGTTTCACATGACATGTCCCCCAACTAACCTCTTCCCTTGTGACTGTGCTTGCAGGAAACTGCTGGAGGGAGAGGAGAACCTCTTCAGCACAGGAAGCATCGGCCTTTCAGCGCCTAATCCCCTCCCCAGCCCCACTTACTCCTTCCAGCCAAGAGGCTTTAGTTCCTCTACTCTGTCCTTCAAGGAGGAGCAAGGAGAGGTTATTAAAGTGACCTCTAAAATAACATCCAGCCGGGCTGAGAGGATTGAGAGGACCATAACCTCTGCCAAGAAAAGAGGGAGATTAAACCTGCATGAAGGAATTATTGCGAATGCAAAAATGTAACCGTCAGGACCCCATCCGTTTGCATTTGAGGGGGAACAATCTCCACTCGGCCTTTAAATTGTCCCTCTGGGCACAAAGCCACGCTGGGCTCGTGGGAAGCCTCCCTTAGAAACATGTAACCCTCCCCAGAACACCGACCTGGGGCTGGCTTCCTCACGGGTCCTGCCACGCAGAGGCCGAGCTTGGCATATTGCTCCCTTTTAAATGGGGCGGAGGTGCGGGCAGGTAGCTAGGTGCATGTTGGTCATTGTGGTGGCACAGTGGACTTGTAGCACCCACCATCCATCTCTCCCTCCCTTCCTCCTGCAGTGGGCAAGGGGGAGCTGGCTGGGACTGCTGCTCAGCTGGTTCTCCAGGGACGGGGCAGGGGGTGCAACAAAACTCAACACATTTGCTACAACTAGTTTTGAGGCTACAGGCCTTCATCTACTACCCAAATCCATGTGTAACTAAACACTTCCCCACTCCTCAAGCTGTAGCCATCCACTTTTAATTCCAGAAGCACAGAAACAGCCATACTGGACTGTAACCACAACACCTGACGTCTGGTCTGTGAGCCACTTACATTTTAAACGTATGATGAATGTTCATTTTTTTTTAGTCTTGACAACTCTGTCTGGTTTTCAGCAGCATTACTCCAGCCAGGCGTGTGGGGTTTGTCAGCAGCAGGTGCAGGGCAGAGAAATGGCGCATCAGAGGTGAAGGCAGCACTGCACTGCGGGGCACGGCACCTCGTCTGGTGTCACTGGCTCTGAAATGTCAGGGTCTGCAGGGCCCCTTGTTTGGCTGCACAGTCGTTACGTGAAAACCCCGCACTCAATATGAGCATCGTGCTCCAGCTGGCACTGGGAAGCAGCAGGACTCCTGAACACCAGCCCACAAAGCATCCTTGTCTCCGCTCTAACTGTTCCAACGTGTGCCAAATTTGATATAGGATTTCAACCATAGGTTTCCTTCAATGCCTTAAAATTGCCAGCGATCGCTTTTGCAAGAGCCGGAGACCGTGCGTGTTGCGTGTCAGTGCCCTGGCAAGGTCATCATCACGAGACCTTACTGCCCTCACGGTGGTGCCAGAGTAGTTCCTGGAACCAGCAAATTGTTTG
>NW_010320458.1:5244-12954 GCF_000700745.2 Antrostomus carolinensis
TTAATAATTAAAAAGAAAGAAATAGTTACGTGGATCAAACTGAGCTGTTTTGTCTTCTTTGCTGCTGCTTCGCCCTGGGAACATACCTCGGTGCCTGGCCTGAAGTGGGTTCAGTCCCCAGCAGCCTCTCTGGTCCCCTAAAAAGAGCTTGGTCTTGGGGTGCAGCTGCCAAACTCTGTTGCTGGGGCTGGGAGGCAGGGCTGGTCCTGCTGGTGGTAATGGGGCACGTCTGGGTCTCACCCCCAGGTGCCTGTCGCCATGGTCCAGCTTTGTAGAAGAGCTCATGGCCAACTGGCCAAGGGAACAAGGTCTCCCATGGCCAAGTGCACCCTCATTTGCCCAGAAAACAGACTCTGAGGCTTTGATTTGCATCACACCCCTGACAGCTCGGTCCCAAGATACCTGCCATCTCTCCTCCACCCTGCTCACACGCTCAGGGGCTAAAAATAGCCTTTTTCTGTGCCTTCACAAGCAAAGATAAAGCAATTTACATCATAGCAGATGGAAGAAGTGAGGGTGCACTCACCTCCCAGGTAAACTTGGCAATCTAAGGTGCCCACAGAACTGGTGTGATCAGTGCTGGCTTATAGGTCTGTCCGAGATGGGCCTTTAGAAGGGCACCTGGGAAGGGCATGGGCAGGCTTCGTGCTGGGTGGCCCCTTTGTGCTGGCAGCACGCTGTCCTGTTCGTTGCCTTCTTGTTCCTGCCTCGTCACACCATGTCATGGCAATCTGCCCCAGGGACATGATGTGACAGTCACAGGCTTCACTGCCAGCACTGCAGGCCAGGAGCAGTACGACCACTTCCCTTGATCATGCCACAGTGATAACCTCGGGGACGATGCCCCAGCGAGGCCGCTCTCCATGGGGTGACATTGCGAGTGGGCAAAGCAAGGGGCACCTTTTGGAAGCAGAGGAGGGGGCTCAGGGCTTGGCTGGGGCAGCGCATCCCACCAGCAGCCAAACAGTACAGAGCAACTCAGGGTACCCAGGCAGAGCTGGGGGGATGGGGGACAGCACCATCAGAGTTAAGTCCAGGGCAGCGGCACATAAAGCAAAAAAACAACCTCCAGACATCTGGCTCAGCTGTCAGTTAGGAAATGCAAACACACCGTATTTCTGCCTAACCACAGGAGGAATAAAAGGCAGATGTGACTGTGCAGCTAATGTAATATGTTCTGAACCTCAAATGCCCTCCAGCACATCTTTGTTTCTGTCCCTTGAGTATAAGCAGCCTGACCTGTCCTTTATTCCCAGCACAACCCTGCACTGGGATTGTTGCTGGCTCAGCTGTCTGGGTGTTAGCAATGAAGCTGGGAATTTTACTTTGGCGATACCGATGTGAAGAGGCTGCAGTGGTGGAGGACAAAGGAGCCAGTGGGGGGATGAAGTGCTGTTTTGGAAACTGGCTTCTGATCAAAATTAGCTCTTTGCAAGGCTCCAGAGATCTCCTGCATTTCTGGAGCTCTGCAGGGTTTTGGTGCTGCCTCATGGTGTTAAGCTCCAGAGGTGGGAGAGGAGCAGCAGGCAGGGAAAGGACCTGGGTATGTAGGATACACCGAAAAGGACCAGGGTAGATTTTAGATTACGTTATGGTTTTGGGAGCCCCTCTGTTGGGCTCTGTCCCTGTGATCTTACAAGGTCTGAGGTGCCAAGCTTTAATTACTCCAAAGCAGTAAGTGATTGACTAACCCCACAAATGTTCTCCCAGGACTGAGGGTGAGCAAGAACCTTCGCAGGAGGGGGACATGCTGCTTTCCTGAAGGACAGAGTCCAACCACAGGTGCTGTGCAGCAAGGGAAGAGCTCCCAAGGGGGGCCAGGGCTGCCCCTGGCTCTGCAGCAGCCTACAAGCTATCCATGTCCAGTCTCTGGCCATAACACCTGTGCTGTGGGGACCACAGAAGAGAGCTGGTCCTCCAGTGACATCCTCTGTGAGCACAGAACCAGGGGGAGCAGGGAGAGCTGCTGACCACAAAACCCAGAAAACCCAACTCAAGTCCCATCTCAGAAAGTCTAGTCCCATGAGGGAGCCTTTGCAGGAGATTCATCCCCTGTCCCAGTCTCTCCCAGCAGCACTTGCCCAATTGCACCTGGGAGCAGGAGAGAGGTGACCCTGCAGGCACACATGGACAAGGCAGCCAAGGGCCTCCACAACCCAGCACAGACACAGCCCCTGGGGTCAGCCTGCTCTGGCCACGTCCCTCTGCTTACAGAGAAGGAACCACCTAACGCCCAGCCGAGGTGTGCTGAGCCCATCTACTCAGCTCCTGCAGGCTCTGAGGTGGCTCCCGCTCTTGGGCAAGAGGGCTGAGCTCCTCCCTGAATGTGTGGTGACACGTGGCCAGGAGGGCTTGTGCTCTCACTTCTTACCCTAATTGAGACCCACATGCTCACTCTCCTCATCTTTAGGAGGAGAATGAAGACAGCAGAGAGGGATGAGCCTGGCTCAGCATGCTACCAACACTGACCTCCAGTTATGTCCATCCAGGCTTCCTTCTCTGTCACCATCTTCTTCAGGGTGACTCCTTTCACCTGTCAGCTTGTACGTACCAGAAGGCTTCTCCAGGGGAGCTCTAAGCAATAAACCCTCCTTTGCAGTCCCATCTTTCTTACTGGGTTAAACACCAAAGCTGCCAGTGGAAAGGAGTGAGTGTCTGCAATTCCAGGCACACATCCACTTACTGCTTGCAGATGGGAGCAAAGCCTTTGAGGTGCCACCAGCATCAGTTCTGAACCAATAGAGGCACCAAAGTCTAATCCTATTGCAGCAGGGGCAGCTCAGCTCCTTTGCCTTTGAGTAGAGGCAGATGCTGGCTGCCTGCAGCTCAGAGAGCACAGGAGACAGGAGCTCCTGGCCCCCCTTGTGCCCAGAGCAGCCTAGTGAACACCGACACAGACATGGTCCTTCTCTATGATGGCATACATGCACAGACCTGAGCGTGGTCTGTAAGAACAGGCTGTTTGGGAGATGTCATTTGGAAAAGTTGAGGTCAGACTGAAAAATGCAGTTTGCAGTGAGGCTTAGAACATCATTAAGTTTAAGAAATTTTCAATGGAAATGCAAAAAATCCCTGAGCCCCAGGCACAAGGCACCTCATTAGCAGATTCCCAGTCTAGCAAAGAGGCCTGAGAGCTGTATGAGTAAGAATGGCTGGCAATGCTTGAAGAAAGACAAAATGTTTCAGCAAGCCAAAATATTCAGGCTAGATTCTTAAGGAAGCAAGGACTGCAGGATCACACTGTGACTGACTGTCCCCTTTACCCACTAAACCCTTCCCCAGTAATTTTTTCATACTCATCAGCTTTACTTCAACCACATTTGGGAGAGCTGAAGGTCTCAAAGATACCAAACTCCTCCAAGTCTCCTGCAAGCAGGTGCACAGGTGAAATACACTCCTTGATTGAAAAGCTGAGCTTCCCTTATTAGACGCCAGAAAACCCAGCCTGAGGGCAGAGGTTAGGAATGCCTCAACACCAAGGCAAGCTTCATTGTGGGTTCAGTTGCAACCAAAAGACAAAGCTGTAAAAGAAAAAAAAAACCCCACAAACCAAAAAAAAACCCCAAACCCAAACCAAAACCCCCCAAAACCCCATCACCTCAGAACAAAACTAGCTGTTTTTTCAAACTGTTCACCAGCTACTTGTTTCTTAGAACCAGCTGAATCCTTTTGGTTGAACTTGTCCATAGATAACTAAATCGATTCACTTGCAGCAGGAACAACCTGTGACACAACAAATTCAGCCTAGATATTTATCACTTTGCAAAATTTTAAACAAGCAAAAGTAAAATCTTCAAAAGAAACACACGTGGTTGCTTTGGTAACAGGTAGCGTTACCAGTCCTCTTATACCTGCATTCATGAAGAGGATCTCAACAGCAGTCTGTTGCCTGCCCTCACGTACCCAGCAGCAGCGTGTTTACACACACAGCACTTTATAGATATTATTGCTTTAGATGGTAGGAGCTGAGAACTGAAGAACTCTGCTCAAGGTCATACAGCAAGTCAAGGACAGAGCTGAAAAGAAAATGCAGGTGCCCCTGCATTCAGCTTGCCTGCTCACACAGAAGAAGACCACCACCACTCCTGTATGTCGTGGCACACAAATAATCTGGTATTTTATTGCCACCAATAGCTGCAATGCTTTCTCGTGTCCCATAATGAAGAAAAAGGAGATTGCAGGTTCTTGCAAAGGGTGTTGAGCTTCTCAAGCAGGGAGTTCTTACCTTTCAGTGCCAGGCATATGCAAGAAGGGACACACTGGTCCATCATCTAACGCAACCACTTCTGACGCCGCAAGCTACACAAGAGCGTGCTGCAAGCAGTGAGCTCCGAGCACATCCCGGTGTCTTGAAACAACTCGCTGCCTCCCCGCACCGCGTGAAAAGGGCTCCACAGCAGCTCCCCCAGGAACACACAATTTTTCTCAATCTTTGCCAAGTCCCCACCACTTTTCTGTTGTTAACGTTTCCCTTGGAAGAAAACAAACATTTTAAGATTTTGTTTCCAAATGGACTATTTTACCAAGCAATAAGAAAATAGAAGCTTTCTTTTCCACTCTGGGAAATATTTCTTCTGCATATCACTGCTGCTTTGACATAAATATATTGTTGTTGTACTAAATCAAAACCCAGTAAAGATGGTGATACAGCTCTAGCAAAAATTTTGCAGCTGCAGGGCAGCCAATCAGTGTTGCATTTCACCTCAGATGGGATTACCGTTTATCTCTCAAAAATGATAAAATTTGACCTGTTCAGTGATTAAACCCGTATCTATGGTAACTTTTTGAAACCTGAGCAAATATAAGTATCTGTTGGCTCATTCCGCAAGGGTCTCGTTAAGATGACATGAGTAAAATTCTAATTATGATTACCTTGCTTCTTCTCTTTGTGCTGAACTAGTTAAGAGTTAAAGAAAAAAAGGAGGTAGAAAAACAAATAAAACCAAATGTGATGAGAATGTGCCATTTGCAACATTCTCTCCACCTCTCAGCAAGTATCTATCACAGCAGAAGCAGCATATTTTAAAGTACCCAAACATTCAGGCTGGCACCTGGTGCACTCTATAGAGTGTGCAGCATATTAGAAGATTCATGTGGACAACTTGTCCATCTCCCTTTAAAAGAAAGTGATGCAATACATAAAAACTTCCATGCCTCTGTCAATAGGCTCACTCTCCACTGCTGGAGTGAATCCACCCCACCCATTTGTATGGAGCACATTTCATCATGATGATACTCCACACTGAAGAAAAGCGAAAACAGAAATGCCAGAGATGTAATTTTGTTAATGACTGTTAACATACATTAACATAAATCACTGCACATCAATGCCTGACGATTCCCTGAAAAGAAATTCAACACAGAATAGTATTAGACAAGTTTCAATTATTTTTTTCAGTAAAACTCATCAGTTGTTTCACATCTATGGAAATAATTGTTAAGGGTTCTCCTGGCTCCATGTGTGCCACAGTCTGGTGGCAATGCAGGTCAGGGCTGAGTGCAATAATGGTGTTCAGAACATAAATGATAGCTACACATTGCCATCACAATGCCTCTCCATTTAGAGGGCTCAGCTGCACATTTCACTAGTCTCCTGAACCTTATCTTCTTATTACACTAAATCTGTATCAAGCACAAAGAAAACAGGCAGAACATAACCAGTGTGACTCAATGCGCATTACTATTGTTTGCTTGATTGATAAACGCTTGATTCTGCATTTATAAGAACTCCTAACACTAGGGTTCACCGTCTCCTCTTGCTGGGAACTAGCAGATCTGTAAAGCAACTCAGAATTATGCTGCAGTACAAGCAGTATTTAATTAGAATCTGTGCTAACCATGACATTGCTAAGTAGGTAATCAGAAAATAAAACCAGAATTACTTCATTAAATGAGGAAACAAGTGTCTGTAAAATAATGAAGGAGTCCAAGCACACCTTCCCTCACTTTGAGGGCATGAAGCTGGCTCATCTCCCATGAGGGCAAAGATGCCATCCCATAGACGGACTGTTGTTAACAGAAGTTCTTCTATCATCAGGACCAAGAGTGACTGGAGGAAAGCCAAGGTTAAAAGGAGACCAACAGAAATAAAACAGCAGCAGCAGAGCTGAAAGAAGACTGGCACATCTTAAAGCAAGCAGACTGATTATCGTTATGCAGGAAACTGCACAGCCCACAGATCAGCCCTGGCAATAGCAAAGGTCACTCTTGCTGCATGCTGATGTCCCAGGGGTACTGCAGGCCTGCAGAGCAGATAAAGCATCAGTGCCTTCAGGGTATGCTTTAAGTGAAAGAAAGCAGGATGTTCAGCCGGGAAAAGTAAGTAAGAATATGCTTTCTGAAGGCAGGTGAGGAAGAAATAAAGAAAGAAGCATAAAAATGGGAAATAAAAGCTCACTAGGTATTCATACCAAAATATCACGGGCAACAGATTAAATCTTCAATCCTCCTCATTAAGCCACTGAAAGAACGAAGTCTTGTCCTCCTACATTTTAGCCGGCATGTGATGTACCCTACAGAAAACCTCTCCTTAAAGATATTGCATAAATATTTTTTTAACAGAAGAAACCAACGCTGACATCAAAGCCAGTGGCAGTGTAGTCAGCTTGAGGCTATGCAAAAGTCAGCAGTATCCTAGAATGACATGAATTTGAATGAACTCAGCTTCTATAGCTGTTACACTTTGCAAATAAGCCTTTCTGCAGACGTGAAATTCAAGCCTGGATTAGGGGAGAATTTACAATGTAAAATGTGACTATACTACTAACTTTTTTTTTTTAAGCATTGAGCTATACACAGAAAATGAAACTCTGAGTGATAATGAAACAGGAAGTGTCAGTATGAAGTATATGAGGCGGATGCCTTGTATAAAGCCAGGATAATCAGAGTGGCAGAGAAAGATCCGGTTCACAGGGGACTTGGTAACATCAGCCATAAACATGAATGAAAAGAATATAGAGGTGGCTTCAACAAAAAGATGTATGTATTGACAAAACCCGGGTCCTGTAATTACACAGGGTTATTTCTCCTGTATCTATGCTGAAAAATCACCTTGTCATCTTTATTAAGCTATTTCTCACCGAAATCCTCATTAAAATGACAGTCACAGAAATTCCACGTTACTCCAGCTAACGATACCACAGTTAGCTCCAATGGAGATCCTGGTATTAAACTACCCTTCACCATTCATCCTCCTAATTGAAATCTGTCATTCTAATAACTCCAGAGCACATTCAGCAGCTTCAGTATCAACTGCTATAATTTTGAGTCTGACATAGGGAGCATGGCATGGAAATAGGAGAGTTCAATTTTAAATTGACTAAAATAAAGTTTATTTTACTGTTACAATATATAATCTCTTATCAACACAACTCACAAAATGTTTACAAAATAATCTCATTTTCTGCTGCATTTTAAACACTAGTTTTATACAAACTTTTAAGGTAAAATAGGAATTTATAGCTAGAAATGTTTGTTACATTTTTAGAAGCATTACAAGAATTACTTCAAACAAGACTTTTTTTTTTTTTTCTTATAGTGTCATCTTCATAGACAAAACTGAACATGTATTGTAAAACCTGAGGAAGGATTCATGAAAGCTTTCTTTAGAACAAAGGATGCCAGTCCTCTTAGGCTGACAGTGAGCAAGAGTATTTGAGCCAACTTAGGTGCTCTTAAACACCTTACACAAAGGAATCTCCTCCCTTTCCC
>NW_010320458.1:12988-36785 GCF_000700745.2 Antrostomus carolinensis
CATAACACAGCTTTCATGAATCCCCACACTGATTACCTAGTATGCAGCAAGACCATAACACACAAAGCTCTGGTCCTTAATGCTGCACCAGACACCATGGAAACCTTAAACGGAACAGAATTTGAAGTATTACAGTTGTCTCAAAATCTAGTATTTTAGTATGTTAAAATTAAAGTTGCCTAATGTCCTGTGTGAATCTGGTAGTAACAGGCAAGTATCACATTACTCAACCCTGGTCTCCACTACAATGCACTAAGACACACTAGAAAGTGGAAAAAGCTACCATTTTCACTGCTGCTAGGAAGATATGTGCTAAAGTGAAAGGATTTACAGTCCTGCCAGTCAAGTCAGTTGACATATTTTACACGACAGCAGAATCAGGCTGACAGTGATTATTCTACATACAGCAAGCAGGTAGAAAGAGGTGCTACTTTGTTTTCATGCATAGTTTAACCAGCTTACAGCCAGCTCATCTCCATTAAGAACAGAGATGTACGATCCACCATTTGGTATAAGCCAAACTTCCAGCAAAAAATATTTCCAGTGCAAGCAAAATTGTCTTTCTTCAAGAAAAACAACTAAATGTAATGCTACTTCTCCAAGAAAAATGCTTATGATGTTTCATTTTCTACCCATTTTGGTCTGCATTTCTAAAGCTCCCTTCCTCTCCTCAAATCACATCCAAAGACAGATGACCACAGTATACTTTTTTTTTGGGGGGGGGGGCAAATAACTGTTTCCTCCCCAGAATAAATTATACTGCCCACTGAAGATCATCCCTGAGAGCACTGTTCTAGCTAGACACTTAGAAAGTAAGCAATAACTCATAGCTTAGAGGAAAGGCTGTTCACCCTGTGAAATCTTGTGGTTTTAGGAAGTAAAAAAATGCAGCTACTCTGAGCATTTAAATTCCCTGAGCTGAGTGAAATTTGAAGACAGTAATTTCTAACACAAAGCATAGCAACATCTAGAGCTGTACTTACAGGAGCTGTAATTTTTTACAGTGGTAAAGTCAGACATTAAGTTACAAGCATACAGCAGTTAACGGTGGTTCCTTTTACTTGCTTCCTGTCACAGGAAACGCGATGGCCTTCTTTGGTGAAAAACGGCAGTCAAGAAGCTTGGTGACTTCGGATTCTTTTGCCTTCTGATAGTCTAGCAATTCTTTAAGTTACAGTTACTGGAGATACTACCAGGCCATAGTGCAGTACAAGTAAACCATCCTAGAGAGAAGAGAAAGCAGCTGTATCATCATACCAGTTCACCTTCTCCATGAGGCATTTCTGTCACCGCCTGCTATGACAGTCACTGCACGGCAGAACCTCAGCTTCAGTCTCACTCACCGTTTTATACCATGTCCTTCCATATGGTGAATGCAAGTTTTGAAATATCAAGGCAAATAATGATATTCCCCCTCTCCTCTTTGAGATAGAGAAGGGTGTTTAAAAAAAAAAAAAGTAAAAACTGGTACTTTGCATTTATTTTAAAGTAATAATGGAATTATCTTCATACAGTAGGCTCTCATTTACAACTCATGCTGCTTTCCATATGATACTGTGGGGCAGAAAAAAAGGTAATTAAATAGTTCTAGAAAGTGCTGTCAAAGTGGTACTGGAAAAGCCCAGACTACTACTACACATTGAGTAATGAATGCAAGGGATTAAAAAAAAAAAATAAAAATTTATTAGTTTATTAAGTCATGTTTCTCCTCTTCTGAGACTGCTCCACATAATAAAAAAACCTTTCACCTGTGAAACAAGATACTTCCTGACTCATTAGTCTTCCTTATGTCACTCACTTAATTCACACACAGCCGGTGAGAGGTCTGGCTTCCACCATTGATCTGCTGGGAATCTTGTTGCATTAGACATATTTATATGGACAGGCTTTAATAAAAGTTTTCTTTTGAAGAGAGAACTACATTAATCACAACTGACATGTTTCAACTTCTACTGTGTTCTGCTTCTGATGTTTTTGTCTATTAAAATATAAACTAAGATAACAACACACATTCCAGAAAAGATACACAGTTCTGTGCGAGGGGGTATACCAGCATATTAAAAAAATTAAATATTTAAATAAAAAGTTAATTAAAAAATAGTAACAAGACTGTTGCCACTTTATAGGTTCTACTGTTACTGTATTATAATACAGAAAGCACTGTATTAGTCTAAGCAGTGTTTTGGAAGAATATATATATTTTAAACAACAGTTTGTTATGCCTATAAAATACTTCTGACAGGTTGGTGTAGCCTCAACTACTCACAAAAAAAAATAAATCTCCGAGCCATTTTGCATTGGAGAAAATAAAAGATTAAGAAATTGATCCAAAAAATACTCAAGAGGACAACTGTTTTGCAGATGGTGCCCATCAACACCTCTATGTGCTATCTGGAAGATGACCTCTTAGAAAAATAGCCTTGTTTTGCTCATGGTGCCACAAAGCTCTTTGATCAGAAAACCACCCCAACTGCTGCTGTGCATGGTTACTTCACTCTTCTACCATCAGTTTCTTTAACTTTGGTAGCTAAATGGTGCCACTGGAAACAAATCTACTGCTCTGGGGTGGGGAAAAAAATGCAGTATGTTATTTTCTGTGATTCTGTGATTTTCAAGGGAAAAAGTGGAAGAACTACCAGAGTTTTCAAATGTGATGGTGAAAGAAAACAGATTCATAAGAACGGAGAACAGATCTGCAACAGCCATACTTTGGTCAATTTAGCCAACATGATCACTTAGTAAGACTGGAAACTCCGCTTCTGTTGACAGATTTTGTAATTTATTTAAAGAGGAGAGGAATATTCAAAGTCAGGAAAAGAGGGATTTTTTTTAATTGTCTCCTTTCCTTTTTTGGAAAGGAGACATTAAAAAAAACAAAAATCAAGATGTAAGGTGCTAAGAATGGCCATACCAGGGCAGATCAAAGGGCTACCTAGTCCCATGGGGAAGGCCTAAGTAAAAATACATGAAAAAGGCAAATATGCTACCTCCCTTTATAATTCAGCAATTTCAAAAGCTTTTCTCAGGAAGTTCCCGAGCCCTAAGTCAAAGTAGCTTTGTACCAAGTGTTTTCTCATGACTTATTTTTTTCTATGAACTTGGTCTGTTACTTTTGAGTCTACAAACTTCTGGCATCCACAAGTCAAATCTAAGCGACATCAAACTGAAATGCTTTGCATCACTGGACATGGTGATGTCAGTCATAAGATCGAGACTGAAGATCAAAAAAAGGGATTAAAATGCAGGCATGAGAAAAGTAGATCAAATTATTCTTTTGTAAGAACCGTCCAAACCAGTCAGAAGGGTCATGTTGGAAAAGGACAGCACATTAAAACACCTATAGAAGAGACTTACGTTCAGGCTACAGCAAATACACGTTCCCTGACTCTACAGCTACAGGTGATACAAACAGCTTCACAGCAAAACCAAATGTGCTCTGAGTCTCACGCAGCCTCACTTTTGTTTAAAGGATGCTTATGATAACAAATGAGGGCCTAGCACAGGGTAGATGCCAATCAACCTTAACTTCAATGGACAGGAATGAAAAAAACCCATTTTATTCCTGTGTTATTAGTATCAGCTCACTTATTTTCCTTCACCTTCTCATCCTGTTAATAACCAGGAATCCATTGCTAACTCCTAAAAGGATACAGGAGGAGACAGGAGCTTCAGCTCACTTACTCAGTGCCTAGCATAGTGAGGGATGTGTGTGTGGCATGATGAATCACACACACACAGAATCACAGAATGATAGGGATTGGAAGGGACCTCGAAAGATCATCTAGTCCAATCCCATGAAGATAGGATCTTGATTGTCATCACTTCTTCTTAGGTAGAACAGGGACTAAGTTACTCATTAATCTCTTGGCACTTAGTACACTGTTATACCTTCACAAAGGTATACCTACTCCTTGTGCCTGTCAGATACTCCCATAGAAAAAATAAGACACATTCAAGATTCCATTTTTGGAGAACTGTTGTCAAAACCAGTTTTCCTTCTAGGGCAGAGTTTCTTGAAGGAAATAAATATTTATACAAGAAGAAAACACTACAATGTATTCTTTGATGGATGAGTTTTCAAATGGTACATCTGGCAGTAGGACAAAAGTAGTAGGCCTTAAAACCAAAGGCCAAACCCACTGTAATTCCTTCTGTCCAAAGAGAAGCTGAGATTTAACCCAGTACTGGCACTGCTTACTCTGTAATTATTCACTTTTTAAGTATTATACATTTCTATATATATTCAGCTGGTTTCTCTGGATATTTTTCTTAAAAGGAAATCCAAACAGAGAATGAGTTCTCACTGCTTATAACAAATCTCAAATCAGGCTAACTCAGACATGCCCAAAAGAAAAGCAAAATGAAATACCATCCCTTCTGGCAGCAAAACTCTCCAGTGTTCCTTGCCACACATTTGTGAACCTGACCTAAAAAACCTGAAAGGTTCCCACCCATTATGCTCAGCTAGAAAATTCAGAGTGGAACCGACAGACAGAAAGACCATAGTATATACATACACCCTCTGATGTTATAAGAGTAGTAGCAACAAGTACCCCACTTTCCAAACTCCATATCCCCACAGCAGAGAGTAAAAACACTTCCACAGCAGATGTGTGCTAGAGGGTCACAGTAGTTAAATTAGATCATAGCTCTTTCTGCCTAGCTCAGGAGAGACCAAAACTACAGTGGCATTGGGTTACAAAAAGGTGGGAGTTACAAAGAGACCATTATAACCTGCAAGACCTTTGTGGCAAGGACTAGGGACATAAAGGAAGCTCCTCTTTTTAGCTTTTCCCATGTGTGAGCTCATTATATCCATCAGTGATGCAGAGCTCTGAGAAGGCCGGTTTCAGACAAGTGAAAACAACTAGCAGCTTGGATCATGTTGCATTTGTGCAGGAGATGAGAGGAAGGTAATACAAGCAAGAAATTATACTCCCATATAGTTAATAACAAGTTTCCTTCCTCAGCTACTTGATCAAACTCTCAATTACAGGCAGATCTCAACACTTGGTAACGAAATTGAGCATTTTAAAAATTTCTGTAAGTGTCTTTGATCTCTCCTTGCAGTAAATTCCACAAGTTTTACACTGTTTCAAAAATTAAGTGAAGTTGCTTCTTTTTATATAAATTCTGTGCAGCAATTTTAAAATGTTTTTTCCCCTAAACAGAGGTAGAAATCCTATTTCCAGCTAATTAGAGAGATTTAACCAACCACCCAATTTCAGAAATGTTAAAATATCTTGAGATCTACAAGATTAAACAAGATTTTCTTTTAGCCTTCTATCAACTACTCAGAAAAAAACATGTTGCTTACATTCAACCACTAAAATCAGTTGCCTGTTTACTCTAATTAAAACAACCCAAACAGGTTACTAAGGGGCCACTATCAGGAATATTTATTTTACCATCAGATCACACTTGATCTTCTCACACTTGTTGGAAAGGCACATAATTATTCAGAACAGCTAAAATACTGCTAGCTTGCACCTATAGGAGATTTTAATTTACTGAGGCTCTAAGGCATCACTACACATTGTTATTCGGTAGAAAAAAAAATAAAAATACCCAAAATCTTCACAAAACAATCTTGAGTATTTAAAAACTATTCAGCAAAAATAAAAGTCCCTAAAAATTTACAGTGATTATGGCTTCAAAAAATAAATCACACACAACATGCTATATGCTGCATTGCATGGGAAGAAACTTGCAATGTAAATGCTGCCAAAGAATGCATGTTAAAGTCAACGCCTCTGGCAAAAAGAAACGTATCTGCATTTTTTAAACAACAGCAAACAGAATAACTGCTGACCTGAATGAACTTGCAAGTGAAAAATGCGACTCAGAAGAGCAGTTAGCTTTTCCTCTAACAGTGACTGTACTCCCCTAAATAAAAACTTTCAATGTTTATTCCTTTAAGTGACTCTGTATTGCATAAGTAGCTACTGAAGCTACTTTCTTAGCATGAAGCATCTCCAGTGACACTCAGGAATTTGTAAACGACAACGGCAGTTTTGAAGAGTGTTTCAGCATCCCAGTGGGAGCTGTTAGGGGTTTGGAAAGGTTGGAAGGTTATGGTGGCACAAGGTGCCCTTGGAGCTTAATGTAAAATACATCAAATGTCCCTCTGTGTTTGTAGTCTCACTGGGCTGGGACAAGTATGCCCCTCATTGAATTTCACGTCTTGGTAAAAAAGAAATAACCCTTTTTAGACTTGAACTATTAATCTTCCCCCCCCCCGGGTAATTATCTAAAAACATTTCCAGGGATTTTTAATCCTAGAAATACAGCCTCTTGATTTCTGCAACATAATATAATGTGAGACCGTAAAACATGAAAATGTCATAATTATTTCAGTATTGAAAAAGAAGCAACTGTGGTTTATTTGCAACATTCCTACTGCAACTACTTGGCATTCTAAGAGGTTCTGTAACAAAATGAAGAAAAATTAAGGATGAACCTGATCTTTCAAATTCCCTGGCAAAAGTGACTATGAAAGCCCAAAACTTCACAGAAAGCAAAGATCTTTTTCTGTTTCGTTGTCCAATAGAGCAGGCTTGTGAGAATTCACTGCTAGCATACTGATTTTGTAATAATAAGACTTGAAACATCACTGGAGAATGTATCCCAAGACAACTGTTCTCTTTGTGGAGCTGCTGAATGGTTCTTAGCCACTAAATATCAATCAGGCAGATCCACTTTTTCTACAAGAAATGAAACAGATGTGGTTTGCCTTAAAGTGCTTCCCCAAGAGCATTTTTCATACAAGAAAAGCTTTTGTGTTAAGATGATGTCTAAAAGAAAGTACATTTGACCATACTCCTGGACTGAGAAATAAATCATCCCCCTGCTGTTTACTGAAGCTTTTAGTAGAGGGCATTTCCATCACTATGTGTTGATTGTTGCATTTACTTACAACGAACTCATTGCATTAGAAGCAAGTTTGTTACCTGTGCCTCTTCCTCCTGGTTTCTATCCGCTGATCCCCAAAGTGGGTTAGGTTACATTTTTGTTTTTCATTCATATTATTATATAAACAGCTCAGACATCAAGTATGGCATTTATTCCCTTTGACTGCAGAAACTGAGGTACACACCACAACCCTCAGAAATGTTTAAGGTCTGCCCTGACTGCGGGATACCTCATAGTTACTCAGATCAGGTACAGGTGATGCAATATCCAAGATACCTCGAAATCAGCTTCCCACTTCTTGCCCCTGACACAAAAGCCCTCTTGTAGCATGAAAGGGAAATTTACATGTAAAAGACTGTGTGCGTGTGTGTACAAACAAGTCAAGGGAACTGAATTTACTATTTTAGCCTTTCTACTCTGTGCTCAATCTTTCCAAATAAAACACCAATCTAAATCCTATTTCTTCCTACTGTACTAAACATTAACTTTTCAAGTTTCCAAGTTCAAATTAATATACAGTTTGCTATACATCACAATTTTACATCTGTATCTTACTATGTACTGGGTAGACTACTTCATTGTTTTTGCTGCACTTCCAAAATGGTGGGACCCTTCCCATTATAAAGATGCTTGAAATGATTCCCAAGGAAATAAAAAAAGGTTTTCATATTTGCAGGGCCAGCAGCACTTAAGACAGTAACTTATAAACAAGAAATATTTGGCTATAAACTTGTGCTGTGACCAGGATGGGTGTAATATGCATCAAGCATATTAATTGCATTCATAACACTATCTTTGATTTGTGATTCTACAAGCAAGTCACAAGGTTAGCCTTATTTGGGATGCTGCAGTCCTTTGATTTCCTGTAGAGATGCAATCACCAGGGAAGAAAACAAGGAATGTTAGTTGAAAGAAAGACTAGTGTAATTTATCACTCATAAGACAGCAAATTGTTTCAGAACAGAAAAAAAAAAAAACCCAACACAAAAAACCATCACATTCAAAACATCATCAAACCGTCAAGAACACTCTTAGCACACAGTATCCTTCTCAACTCCTTAAATATAAAAAACATTTTGCATAAGCTGGAGATTTTTTCTAAGTGACTACTTCAGACAAGTCAGTGCTACCTGATAGCTTAAGAAAGAAGTCTTCTATTTTAAAAGAGAAAACCTGAAACAAAGCCCCAGCAGCCACATGTACCTGTACTGCACTCTCTCCTATGGCTTGACGAATTTCCCTCAGTGTCTGGTAGTGTTCTAGCAGGTGATCACCACATATTATGTCTACCTGTGAAAGAACACAAATATGGTCAAGTCCAACCTACCTTTGGACTAGCAAACCAGTATCTAAGCCCTTTACATTTGATTAGAAGATTTCAATTCTAGCATGTTAGACACTAAAGCCATCTTTACCTTTGTTGTCCAAATGTATTCCGTGTGCACAACACTATTGCACTGGCCTAATGCCTCCCACCCCAGGTCCCTGACCCGGGGCTCACTTCTGGAACAGAGAGACAGTTTATTGTTTCACTCCCAGTTTGGTGTGTCCACTGAAAAATGCTGTTAAGCAGTAACTGTGATTAATTTAATAGGAATTCAGATCACGTTATTAAAATAATCCCATGAATATCCAGAGTAATTCATCAGTTGCAAAAGAGGGCAAATTGTGCCACCGATAGAAAATGAGTCATTGCTACCCTCATTCTTGAGTGAGAAAACACATGAATAAGTCTGCTTAATATAACTGTTTGGAAGAAATATTTTTATAGAAAAGAACAGCTCACTGTATGCCACTGTCAGCAGTTACTTCACACAGTCCTCCTTCAAAATGCAATCACTGCCTCTGTGATGCAAGGGAAGGGCATACTCTGCAATCCTAAGCAATGTCCTCTACTGCAGCTAAACTATGTCAATGATGTCTGCAATTCCGGAGGAGGCACTTCTGTTAAGTAACTGCCCACAGAACAGTAACTGGGGAAAAAAGAAAAAATCATAATGAGGTATTCTGAATTCCTTGCCCTGACTATTACGAAAAATAAGCTTCTTTATAAAGTTACTATGAATTTACTGTGCATAATGTAAATCCAGTCTCTAACATTCCAAATTAGAGCAGCTAACACAGCACTGTTTCTATCCCAGATGCAGCTTGGTTACATTTTCCTTCTAAGTAATTTCTAGATATGGAAATGAGAGGGCTCTCCTCTGTGAATTACAATGACAAGACCTCAAAATTAAAGTTAAGAGCATTGACAATAAGCTGTCCCACAGCTTTCTGCAAGGAAAACATTTAAGCTCTGCCACTGCAGCAGTCAGGGAGCACACTGCAGTATCACTACGTATTCTCTTAGGTGGCCACTCTCCACTACAGGATGCACTCTGTGCTTCAGCTGTTCAATTCCCCTGGATTTATGCTCTTCTGCATGCTGACCCACTATCTCTCTATTGCTCTTCACAAAAAGATTTAGGAAGATTTATGCCTCATGCTGGCAGATCATGTTGTTCTGAGAACCAGGAACATAGAAATTCTGCTCCTTAGATGCTCCAAAAGGGCTAATTCACTTCACTCTCTGCATAGTACGAGAGCAATGTAGAATACTCCATTCACGTTAGGTCATGTGGAATATGTAACTTGCTAAGTATTACTTCTGCTTTTAGCTTCTAGGAGGAAACCGGCAAGTAAAAACTTATCTGGACATAACATTAAACATTGATTAGATATTGATCCATATATACACACACATGTGTACATAATTAACAAGATTTGCTGTATTTAACACAGAACCTGAAAGAAAGATATTTCTTTTTCTTTCTGAAAGCTGGTTACAGTTATTTCCGCTGTTTCCCATGCGTTCTAGCCTCTACAGTTATTACTTCAGGAAGACGGACATGCCTGCTTTGCTTTCCGGTGATGTATTAGTTTAATTACTTTTGCTTTATAAGCTTAACTTTATAATTTGTATACTGTAAGGCACTGAAACATGCATACATAGACATTTTATATATTCTACAGAAACAGAAAAACAAATCTATTTCTCCAACACAGGATGCAAACGGACATAGTGACAACTGCTGACAATCTTTCAAAGCAGCATCAGAATGCTTGTTTGAAAATATCCCACTGTTGACCATGCTCCTCCAGTTTCAAACGGTAGTCAGTAAAGATCCAGTGTCTTCTAATAAATTAAGAAGAGATTTTCACATTTACTGTGTTAGACTGCTGTGAATAACAAATGTCTAATCTCCTTATGCCAGCAACAAAGCCTGAACCTCTGCCTGCTAATTGTCATGCTAGAATTCATCCTATAAGGACAAGGGAATAAAACAGAAAATGAGAAAAAAAAAAAAAAATCATAGTTCAGTGTGAAAATTGTTTGCAAAATGTGTCTCAGAGGAATCCTCATGCCATACAGGAGTAAATATATTCATTTACAAAAGAGGCACGAACAACAAGTTCTCGCTATGAATTTACTACCACTTCAACTGACTGGTAAAATTGAAGCCAGGTAGTACTGCTAGCTAGTGAGACAGCAGTAAATACAGCTCAACCTTTTGCTGAAAAGAAACATGAAGGTGTAGGTGCTGAATACTCAGTCACTTCTGATAAAATTCTTATTAAGTAGCCTTTCCATTTTGCCATTTATTTTACTTAGGTGGCAAGTTTGCTATTAGAGCTATTTCTCTAAAAGCCACTATAGCAGACAATTACAAATTAATATTCACCAAGATAAACAGAGACAAAAGTAGAAAACTTTCATGTAAGGAACATCCCACACAAGATTCATCCCAAGGGGGAATATGGCCCAGAAAGCAGCAGACCACAATCAATGGTTTCTATGCCAACCCCTATCATCCAGGGCAGAGCAAGGAAAACACAAAGTTTTACAGATTGACACGAGTATTTGGGCTAGTTATTAAAAAATATGGTAAAGCTTTCCATTTCCTCAAGCTGCTACTTGCTTTTCAAAGGTACTGGATGCTTCTATTCCAGGGTCTAAGACTTGCATGAAGAAACAGCATCAACGACTACACTGCATGAACACAGTTTTTCTCCCAGTCTTTCCCCAGGCTGTAGTTTACACAGATGCTTTTAGGAACACACATCTGATTATCAAACATTTCTATTCCATAAGCTACATTAATGAATTCAGATCAGCTGAGTCTTTCAGCAGTCTCTCTCTTGACCTTACAGAATGAAAGGACAATGCTGCTGCCAGATGACCTCAAAGGAAATCACAGTTTAAAGAAACCTTCTCATTTCCTCCCCACTCTTCAGCAGAACACAAACTATACAGATATGCATCAGATGACAGAGAACTTAATGGATTCCAAACACCATAGCCTGTATTTAGCTCAAATTAAATGTTACTTACTTAGCTATTACTCACAATTCCAGTTGCTCAAAAATTATTTTCATAAAACCCCTCAACAAATTTCAGCAAGAATATTCAAGAGAGACCTTGTAATTAGAATTTATAAAAACACACAAAGAAAATTAATCTTTGCCCAAAGCACAGAGACAAAAACAAAGCACCAGAAGCGTAAACTAGAGTCTGTCAGCTCAAGTCGTAGATAAATATAAATGAAGCCTTAACCTTTCAGATAAACTAGGGAATGTGAATCACAATCCATTTGCAAACTCAAATACAGAAGCCTGAAAATAATTAGACGCCTCAGACCAGGAAAAAAGAAAAAAGGCAGTGGCTTCAAAACTGCTTTTTAGACTTTTGTCTACTGTTGTTAACTGCACCAAACTCATGACACCTTATAAAAAATTTTATTATTTTAAATAATGAAGAACTAGAAAGAGTTAGAAAGCAAAACTAAGTAAGTAATATTAAAAAGAAAAGCTTGTTTACCTAAGTTAGCATCTATTGCTCCTCTAACATATGTTGAGGAAGCCTACAGGAAACAAATCACTGTAATCCTCAACACTCTTCCAAATTTCCACAGTAAACTAAAAAGCAGCCAAGCACCCTCCACATTTATCTTTTTTACACAAAGAGTTTATAACCTATTTCCCTAAATTCTTCTGCATGTGCTAATTTATATTCAGGTTTCCCTGATTTTGTTTTACAGTTTGCTTTATTAGCCATCCTGGGAAGTTGGAGCAAGACATGATTCGTCAGGCTTATTCATCTTCAATGACATATCTGACATTTCTTTATCTTTCTGCATAAGTTGGTAAAGACCAACAAACCATCAGCTTCAGTTCTGCATACTACGATCAGAAGGTAACAACTCAGTACATATACTCCTTTAATCTTAAGTCCCTATATGACAAAGAAATGATCAATAGGGATAGGAAAAATACTTCCTGCTTAATTTTTCGAATTCCCTAATTTTTAAAAATAAGCCTGAATATCTTCAAGAAATCAGTCGTGATTTGTTGCATGAAAATTGACTACCGGTTGCCAGTGACCAAGGAAATACTTGTTGAAAAAAAAATATGGGAGCAGATCAGTTAAGAGTGAAAATAAAAAAGCAGACAAAGGATCTGACTGCAGAAGAAAGCAGATTTAACATTTCCTGCAGACAGGCAGGACTCGCACAGAAGAGACCAAGACATCAGAACTAGCCAGTGCCTGTGCCTTACCCCAGAATGGCAAACTGGATACAAGCAGAGATAAAGTGCCTGGGTCAGCATCAAGCAACATCCTGAGACAGGAAGTCATCAGCTTTTGAGACATAGTAACGTTTACCCACTAACAGTGGATCATATCCCGTCTAGTGAAGTCCAAGAAAAAAAGTAACTAATGGGGGAAAAATTCTCAAGTTATTTCTATGAGATGACCTCAAAACTACAAAATCTGAAAGACATTGAACACACAGGCCTAACTTGATTTTGAGAGATGGGTAACTGCAGTTTCCATTACTGATGCTCAGTGTTCCTGAAAATTGAGATTCTAATGTACTACTTAAGAAAACCCAAACAAACAAAACAATTCCTTCCCATCAAACAAACAACTCAATTAATGGAAGAAGTTTCCCTAGGCTTATTTTGAGGATGCTTTTATTTGTTCAGAATATCAAGCCACCACCACCTGAAAGCTACAGAGACTCTCACTGAGAGGAACCCAGCAAATGAGAACACATTACTTCCCCAGTGATGAATAATTTATAACTGATTTGCTTTGTCACCACTGAAAAGGTAAGTGGCATGAATAAACACTCATTACTGAGGCACACAGTCATGCTGTATTGTCTCAGACAGTTACTGCTGTATGAAAACACAGCCTCAACTCCAAAGCCAGCACTTAACTTCCACCATTTGCCTATTCACATCAGTTTCAGTTTGATTTACCAATAACTGACAGTTTTAAGAATCGTTTACACACTACGGAACTCCTGGACCTTCTCAACTGAATGGCTCCTGAAATATATTGAAGAATTGAAAACTGGATTTGACATGCAATTCCTGGCAAAATGGTTGAGAAATATGAAGTTAAATTCTTTTGTAAAATATTCTGCTCCTTTGAAATCTTATTTGGGAGTGTGTGCCTACATTTGCATTCATACCTTTCATTTCAACATATCTATCCACAGTACCATTCTTCCTTAGCCCTTGTTTGCTTCTTCAACATTCAGTTAAATTTTATACTTATTCAGCTTCTGTCTCTGCCTTCCCATCCCCCCCCACTCTCATTCTTTCTTGTCTATATACTCAGTTTTATCTCTGAAACAGCACTGCCTTTTGGTTTTGAATTTCATCTGCTGAAATCTTACATAGCACTTTAGAAACTCTATACAAAAATAAAGTATTATAAAGAAAATTTAAACATGTTGCAAATGAGTTGGAAGAGTTGTTCTTTGCGGATCACAACATTTCAAACGTTTCATTTTCTTAAACCTTATTGCATTAAAAAAAACTAACATTACTTATAGACTCTAGTGAACAACAGAAATGTTCTGTCTGAAGTGCAGGCATTACATGGATCACAGGGAACTTCTAAGTGTCACTACAGTGACATACCTGACAAGTAGGGTCCAGATCCATTTTTCTTCTGAGAAACTTCTCCACATGTCCAATTGTTGCCTCCCCTGAAACACGTACAAACTTCTTTTCCAAAGGCTGCAAAGAATAAATGTAAGATTTTAAGACAATGTACATTTTCAGCTATCATCCCTCATAAACCCCAAACCTAAGCGAAAGCCAAATAACCGAGGGGGGCAGGTTAAATTTTTGGATCTTTCTTTGATCTAGTCCCAGATTACCTCATAGGAAAAAGACTAAATACATAGCAAGAATCCAGGTTTAAACTTCCTGCTGTTTAAAATAACATTTAAAAATAACCAGCTACTGACTTCAGTCCTATTTTACTACTGATGTACCAGAGAATGATATTTGCTATTAATTGTGCATAGAAATTAGTATTACACAGCATTCTAAGAACTTCTCCCCCCACAAGCATGTATTCATCAGAAGCACATGAACAATTTCCTAAAATTTCCTTATTTTCCCCAAATCAGGCTTGTGTACCAAACATGATTCAGATAATTAAACCACATCATTTTATAATGCAAGGAGCTTAAGTCCTTTACCATTCTAGAAGTATTATGGTTTGGACTGGAATCAACTTAATAGTCCATGAAATTTGAGAATCAATTAAAATATACTACTATGCAAAACACAGGGGCAAGACTAGTCTGAAATGTTTTTGTATCATTTCTAAATACTTTCACAGCAAGGACTGCAATGACAAGACATTTGTTATGTCAGCCTCAAAAATTTTAATGAGTTTCTCTTCTACAGATAAAATTTTAAACAGCTGACTGGTGATATGGGCTGCTAAGCAAAGAGGCACAGAGGCAGAGCAGATGACTGCATTCAGTGTGATAAATGGATTACCTTTTGAGTCAATTAACTGGATTTCTATGTTGGCTTCTGAACAGCTGTGATTTACTACCCAGGTTCATCATATTCTTTCAATTTGAATGAAGGGTCAGAGGGTCTTGGACTACCCTTGAATTCAATCATGAATTTAAATAGGTATTCATGATAACTGTGGTTTTGGAAAAACAGTTTGATTTATTCATGTACAAGAGCTAGAAATGCCAGTCAGACCTGATTTAGGGAACCATAGCACTGCAAGCTTGATGATGCTGAATTTACACTTGCTACGTGTATAAATCACAGTTTATGGCCACAGACCTTGTAACCTGTTCTCTCCCCCCATCCCCACTTAAAAAAAAAAAAGGTTGAAAGCCCTTCATATACAAAGTTCAACATCTAGTTCAGAAATATAAGACAATAAACAATTGAGGACATAGAAATGCTAAAAATGGATCAGGGTATGTTTTGTAAGAAGTGGATATGAAAGAGGATTTGGAAGGTTGATGAGTAAACCTCTTGGTCATGAAGTAGAATAAAAAAAGCATGAAGATATGAAGTGTAGTGAAGAAAATAAGGACAGAAATCAAGAAGAGATAGAGTGAAATGAGGGGTTAAGATACAGGAAGGAATCTGAAAATGCCATAGAAAAATGCCAGTTAAAAGATGTGGTATTTCTTAAAACTCAGATAGATGATACAGAAGTCTAAATATGCACGTAAGCTGAGTGGCACTTTAGTCTATGGATAGCAGGATTATTTGGAGCACATTCAATATGAGTAATGGTGGGCAGCCTTTCATCTTCAACATCCTCAGATCACTAGAGTTAAAGTGAGCAGGAATATTTATGGCTTAAAAGGGAAAAAAAACCCTAAAAAACACTCAACACACACACACACACACACACACAAAAAAATCCCTTTCCTGAATTACAAACTCTCCTTACTGATGTCTGAGCCAAGTATCTTTTTTAAAAAGGCAAAACTAATTGCATTGGAATGGCTTGTTTCATAGGAAATAAATGGTTGACAAAAATTTTAGTATTACAACAAATAAGGTAATAAAAGGGCTGAACTGCCCTATAGTTATTCTTGTGAAGCTCAAAATGAACAGAACAAAAAACAAAGTATAAAGAAGGGCAAATACGAGACGTGAAGGATGGGAGGTGAGACAAGGGCAAGCAGGTGGAAAAAAATAGCATGAAATGTAGGGGTAAAGAAGAAAAAATGCTGGGTAGGTGTGTAGGTGTAAAAGATGAAGAAAATTGAATGTAGACATTTTCAGGAACATTGCCCCCCCCTTCTATGGATTAATTTTGTTTTATGAAACTATATTCACATTTTAACTCTTTGTGAAAATTCTTATTTCTATATTTGAAAGTTTGAAATTGCCTCCTTAGTTCTGCCATAACAAATGTAACTACTATTAAAAAACATTATGAATGACTGCAATCAAATCTAACAGTTCAGATTTGTGCCTGAAAATACATTGATGAGCAATCAACTCAGCTGAAAACATGAAGGAAATTAGTAAAATGGTACAATCAGGACAATTAATATTTAAGTTACTAACAGGCTTTTTTCCCAAATTCTTCAACAGTACAACTGTCCTGCTAACTGTACCAGCTAGGTGTTTCCTACAGTCTTATTATTCTGTGCCATTCCACCTCGAGTCCTACAATTCCAATACAATGAAAGATTAAATGCAACATACACTGAGTAATTTTAAATTACATCTCCTTCTTACCCTTGAATAGAATTTCGCTTTCTGAATGTTTAGCCAAAATAGTGGAATGGCACACTCTGAGCACCTCTAACTACAGCATAAGAAATCACAAAGACTGCAAAACATGTGCAGTTCCTCTGTGAATTTGTAGTGAAACAGCTCAGTAAGAAGATTGGTATTGTAAGAGCAGCCATTTTCTTTAGCAAGGATCGGGAATGCTACTGCTTGTTCAGCAGAACAGCCACCATTCAGACATTGTTAGTGAAAGGATGGAGAAAGGAACGAGCTGTCTGCTGCCCAAGGAAGTGTGTTGTGCCATTTAGACAATTTGTATATTTTTTTGCTATGTGTTTAAGCACATAGCAATTTATTATACTGTTGTTTTGTCTCAGGCTACGCTTCCTCTGAATCATCTATGCAAGCTTTTCACTATAATTAGAGAATCTTTTTCAAAAAATAGTATTTTAGACAAAGTCTACCCCTTTGTTTAGGATTTGAGTAAAAGCTACAGTAGCGCACCTTTTGGAGAGAGATGCAAGAATAACAAGCTAGAACCACCTAGGTGAAATTTCACCAGTATCATTCTCATTCTCCCACCAAAGCTTTAGTCACAGAGCCTCAGAAGCATTTTTTCCTATTCTGTGATGCTATACAACAATAGTTTTGAAAGTACACTGTAATCCAAGGTTGGTCATTACTATGCTGATGAAAGTTCAGGCAGCACTCAGTGTAAGAAAAACAAACTAAATTAAACACATTCAGGTGATACATATTTCTGAAGTAAATAATAAGTGAAAAATTCAAATCACATCCGCACCTTAAAACTCCCTGTGCCTTCGTTAGCTCTGAAAAACAAAAGAAGAGGAAGCACAGTCAATACTGCCAAGGGTAACAGTTATTAACATGCTCAAGCTCTTTATGATAATAGTGAGTTATTGATTTAGTAGTCTGGTATGCCAAGCTTATTTTCCAAATCAGGCTCTTCCTTTCATTAAACTGTAACACATGAAATAATATTAGACTGGATTTATGTATCTTTTTCTCCTAGCCTTTATTTGGTACTCCTATTTTTCTTGTGAATTCAGCTATTTATGACTTTAAGACTCGTCTACATGAAATGGAAAAATCCCCAACAGAGCCTAAAGCCATTTCTAAACACAACATTCATTTTCACAGGCATAGGCTGTAATATTAATGCTGCTTAAACATTCATATTTCACCACCCTTGATATTTTAACAGACAGTACCTAAGAAGTTGCTGACAGAACATGCCCAACCACTGAAGAGGCTTTCTGGGCCAACTGTTGGCCTTCCAGACTATTTGTATCACAGGATTAATGCTATCTAGGAAGTCAGGAAAAGCAATAGGTGTTTCTCTGGAAGGTGAAATACACACAAAGGTGGCAAATGACCAAATTGCCAGCTGGCTCCAACAGAGGTTCATTGATTCGCACAGTCTGAGCATGTGATCTACTACTGATCATCTATACTCCACATCTCCATCCTGTAGTGCAATGTAGAAATTTCTCAATTAATTAAACCCAATTAATGACATTTTACTATTCATGCATTCCATTAGCAAGTATGTACATAAGATAGAGGAAAAAATGCAGTACCAGAGAGGTACTTGCATGGGACTTTTGCATCAGAGAGGGCAAAAATCAAACATCACTATAAATCAACTACACTTCTGTTGATCATTTAATATAGCAACCAAATGGATTTGTAAAGTTTGTGCAGACCACACCTTAGCATGGCACTTCAAGTTACTGTAACTGAGTATCTCCAGCTCTAAATACCTACTGGCTATCAGACAGAGTTAAGTAAAACTATCATCAAACTCTGCCACTCAAATGAAATTTAAAGGTACTAAGTAACAAACATAGCAAAGCTTTTCCATTCCAGCTGTCATTTTCTTTGATACAGTTCCACAGCCACAGGCAACTAGATAATATACTCTAAAGACACCATATACAGTCAGACTTTCAAAGTAACAATTTCTGCTGGTTGGTCCAATCTATTCCAAGTTTTCTTTATCCAAAATGCTTTCTTAATCTCTCATTGCCAAAATAAGCTCTTTCATTTTGACCGTTGAAGAAGAAAACATTATAACCTTTAAAGTATAAAAGAAGATCAAAAGTTTAAAAAGTCACTAAAATAAAATGCAAAATAGATGCTGTTAAGCTATCATCCTTATTTGTTAGAAACATTCTGTGCTGCCCTCCATATAAGTAACAAAAACACAGTGGACAGTTTCACATAGTATAGGTGGTGTTTGCACAACATTACCTGCTTTGCTGCCAACACTGGAATGGAAGCTTGAAATAAAACTACCAGAAAAACAAATACAACAACACAGATTCAAAAGTCATCTTGTTTCACAGACAGGCAGATACATGTTTACTAGTTTTGAGGTCTAAGTTGCCTGACATCTTCCTCTTGCTCTGGAAAAACAAAAACACACCTGCTGAGAATTACAGGAGGGAGGAAGTAATCAGGAGACTTCCCCAGAGGAGATCTAAACCAAAGTATTTTCACTACAATGAATTCAAACTGTATCTAATCCTGCAGTGGAGACAATCTAAGGAAGCTTTTCTCCAGAGTCACCCAAGTGTTCCAACCCGAAAAGGACACCCTTGGAACTAAAATCGAACTGCTGTTTTTAAAGTCGTTTTTAAAGTCATTTTTAAAGTCTCAAATTATCATTGAGAAAGATGTGGGCTGTTGGTATAAAAGCACGCTCCTAGGCCCCTGCACTCCACGTGCTCCCGCTGCCAGCTGCCGGGACAGCACAGCACTGGTCGGCACCCGTCACGGGTCCCAGAACAAGCATCCCTCAAACTCCCATGTAGACACTAACTTAATGAGATACAGTCACATCCAAGGCCATGCTTATACATTTCTAACCCAACATGAATGTAGGGCAAATAGCATTAGCTTTACTCTTTCCTACTGAGATCTTTGTCAAAATATTTTACATTATGTCTGTGTATTTCCACATAACCACATTTTACCCAATGGGGTAAAATGCAGTGACCTGCCTGAGCACCAGGTCACTGGGACCCTGGACAGGGGTAAAAAAAATAAATAAATTAAATTAAGCTTCAAGTGTACAATACACAATGGTCACAGGCTGAACAGCTATATAATGTCTTTGCTTTCCTCTCCTGATCAACACATGGCTCTTGGCTTTACTTATAACAAACATGCTCTTAATGCAAAAGCATTAATTTTTTCTTGTTTCTTCAACACATCAACATATTTCCATACCATCCTACTCAGCAGAATGGCAGTGTAATACCTTGTTTAAAAAGAAGAACCTGAGACAGACTGTGTTGAAAGGTAACCAAGAACTGCAAGTGCCTAATTTGGGACATCCAAGATTGGATTTGTCTGCAGAACACTTGATATTACAGTTTTAGCCATGCTTTCAGCTGTGCTTGTGAGCATTCAGCACTTCTGCAAGTCAGGCATACATAAAACAAACACTGAAATGAAGTCAGGTATGTGGATTTGCAAAGACATTCTATAGAACAGTCAGGGATTGTTCCCTAGAGGTTTAGCTCAAAGACCTTCTCTTTTCTTCCTGCAATCCCACTTCTCATCCATTTAAAGAAATAAAGAAGGCACATGAGGGACAACACTTTAAAAAAAACAAACAAAAAAAGGCCAACAAATAAAAAAACCCCACACAACACCACCTACAGGGCCAAAATTTACCCATGGAGAAAAATTTGGTCTGTACTCTGAATAAAGTAAGACACAGTGGAAACACTGGAGACAACATGAAAAGACTAGGACATGTCTACACAGACAGAGGCTGAACCAAGATGGTATGCTTTGCTGCTAGAATTTCCCCGTTTCTGATTACTTGACTTTCCATCAGTTGTGTAATAGTTTGCTATGATCACACACTGGAGTTCTCTGAACATTTTGTTCAGGCAAAATCAGGCCAAAAGCAGGCACAATCTGGGTAGAGTGGCAAGAGTTGCAAAAGTCAAGCTGCTTCCCCTCCATGGTTGAGGCTCAGCACTGCACGAGCTATCAGTAGTTACAGCTTCCAATCCTTTCTCAGTTACGCTTTCTCAGTCACTAACTTATAAATCTGCACATGGCCAAAGCAATATAATTTCTCCTTCCTGTATTCCTGAAAACAACTCTGATGTTTGGGCTGGATTTCCCCCTCACAATCCATGGCTAAAGGTGACTCCTGATACAAAAGCTTCAGTGTAATTCTTTAAAGTCTGGGAAACTGTCAGGCAAACTTAATAGTAGACCACGTTATTACCCCCACCTATAACATTTACAGGAACACCCCTCCTGCTGCCCAGGTCGTAGTTGCAGTCCCTTAGTTACATGAGCAAGTCCTAACACAGTCAGCACTAACGATACTGCCACCTACAGGGACTAAGGAAGTGTAGAGAGACAGGTATTTTGTCATTCAGTTTACTGAGACTACAGTATTTTTTAAAAAATAAGTTAAACACATGTAAGTTTTAAAACTATGCTTTTTAGGAAGCTATTTTCATAGGAAGACACATTTAATTATCTGCATCATCTAGCTAAGCATAGCTGGCTGTCTCTATTGCACTGTGAGCTAAAACCAGCTCCCATCTGCTATTTGAGATGGAGCAAATGCACATTGAGTGACAACTAAGAGCCAGTAATGGTCCAACACACGCAAGCAGCACCCTCACATCAGCCACTTGCTCTTACATTTGCCCACAACTCACCCAATGAACTCCAGGAGTATGGAGATGTCAAGTTCTGGTGGAATTCGGAACACAGAGCCCAGAACTTTTCGAGGTCTTCCTCTGCTCGCTGGAACTGGCTGTGGGACAGCTAAAACATTCAAATAGCCAAAATGCAAACACAACTTGAAATAAAAGCAGCATAAGATGCTGACATAGGCCAAGCAAAACCGATGAGCTCATGAGGAAAAAGAGCCCAAGCAATTCATCCTATTTTTATTAGTTAATCATCTCTTTATACACTTCTTGCTGTGCATCTGAACCAGCATTTTATTAGTTTTAGCATGGCACTTCTCCAAAGAGCTGTTCATTTAATAGTAAGACAAAAGATAATTAGAATAATCCCTCATCTGTCAACAGACTTTGAAGTTCTTATTTTTATTCTTTTGTAACATCTATTATTTATTAAGGACCAGAAGATAAAACTAACATAGATTTTATATCTATTTCCTGGTTGTAGGCAAAATATAATCTGTTTAAAAAAAATCCAAGCACAATCTGGGTTTACATGCTGCCACTTAAATCTATTTTTGCAATTTGAGAACTGTGGCAACTTACAGTAATCAGATAATCAAGAATCCCATATTTCCCATACTACATATCATCTTCACTTGGGAGCTAATATTTCAAGGAAAGCCCTTAAGAATAAATGGTACAGTAAACATTTCCTTAACAGTGTCCTCTAAAGTGACTACATCTCACCTGGTTTGGGCACTTCTAATCCTCTTTCTTTATAGAAGTCATGCATTTGTTTCTTCTCTCCTGAAAAAACCCCCCCACAATACAGAACAGATTGGAACGTTATTTCAGATGCAGAAAATGTCGATACAGTTTCCAACAGTCAGAGCAGCAAAAACTTTCCAAGTTCCTACAGACCTTCATCAACACTAGTATTCCATATGAGGCTGTGACACTTAAAACACACAGATTAAGAGTTTGTACTCAGTAAAAACTGAGAAGAAATCAGAGAAATTGGCTATAAATCATACTGAAGTAGCTGCAAAAACTAGTATCCTTCTGGTTGTCATGACTCTGTTTTTATACCATCTGTATCCACTAGATGTATGTATTTCACTCAGTCCACACAGGTGGACTGTGCATATTCACTGGCTCCCAAAGTTCAAGGTAAGTGACGTGTGAGAGTGAACACACCTAATATCAGAAAAATAAATGTGGCAGTGAGAAAAAAATAAAAGCATTTGAGAGAATCAGTCTTAGCAACTTTTTTTTCAACTGAGGCAAGTGAACTTATTAGATGGAATGATATTTTCTGTACTTACACAAAAATATGAGGCATGACTATGAAGTATTATCTGGATGTTTATCTGGATAGAGCGACACCTGTGTTTAATGAGACAGGGTACATACCACTACCCATAATAGCATTTAGCAGCCAGAAAGGTGCCAGCTGGCACAGCTAATTCATTATGATCTATAACCAAACGTTACAAAACTATTCTAAAGAGATCAGGGTAGAAACAGGGCTTTGAATTACTCTGTTTTATGTTCATTTTTTTACATCTCTAGATGGCAATGAAATAAAGAAAAGTACTTACTTTCCTCCAAATTGACAACTAATTTATAGACTATGTCTTGCAGTTGCCGGTCCAGTCTCCTATTAAAGAGAAAAAAAAAAGGGAAGTGTCTTTTATGCAATACAGAATGGTTTTCATTACATTGTAACAGATGCTGAATACACTGTTGAAATATGATGTACATAAAGAGAAGAACGGAAGAGCAGCAACTTCGTATCTGTCTAAATTCATATCCTGAGAGCAGAGCTTCAACAGAAGCAGCCATGTAAAGTTAAAAGCACCATCCTTCAGTAATTCATGAACAATCTGAGAAACTAAAACTCAATTTTCAGAGTTATTAATTATACCACATCAACAAAGATTTGTCTAAAAGGAAATCTAAGCAAGTAGATAAGATCTCATATCACCTGTAGTACTAAGCAAATGCATAAAAATGCCCAAGGAGCCAGGGCCAGGGTGGTAACACACCCTAGAAAGGGATACAAACTAGATAAAACAAGAAATTGAGTATTTTTATCTTCAACACTGAGATGAAGCTTACACAAACAAAGAACACAATGCCTTTCTTGTACCCGTTCCTTCAGTTAAAATAGGAACACACTACAAGTCTGTACAACAAAACACTTAAAAGCAAGCAGCGAAACTTGAAAAAAAACAAACCAAACCCAAAGCTATAAAAATGGCATGAACTTATTACCTGATATTATAAAGGGGCTGTGTCTGATGTACAACAATATTGCATTTTGGACATCTGTTGCTGTAGTAGAAGTGTCTCACTATGCAGCTTTTACAAACTGTAAAGAAAAGAAACCCCACAAAAGTCACGTGTCCACTATACGACACCATCTGGTTAAGCAAGACGAACAATTACACCCAGACTTTTCAAATATAATTTGTCAGAGACAAATCGAAGCAAGTCTTTCAACTTTCAAACTCAACTAAACAGCAGCTCTTTGCCTGTACAGGATACAACATTCCTGAATATTCAGAGTTCTCAATATCCAACTGATACAATGGTGTATTGGGTTTGCATGGCAAGGTTTT
>NW_010320459.1:0-8548 GCF_000700745.2 Antrostomus carolinensis
GCTGAGCCACTGTGTGTGCGTGAGCTGGGCCGCCGGCCCCGCAGCGGGTGCGTGTCTCCGCAGAAGCAGTCGGGCTCCTCCGCCCGTCGTTCGCTGCCGCCTTCCCAGCGGCGAGTTCCCCGTCCGTTGGTGGGGCCGAGGGGCCGCAGCTCTAATGGGTCAGGCTTTATGCTTTGGTTGTTATTGGGGTTTTGCCCAAAGAGTGGTACAGGTGAAAGACATGAAATCCGTTTACTTACCGTTCCTGAAAGCTTCTGTCACTGCGGGCTCCTTCAAGGGAAAGCTTGCTTGGGAAGTACTCTCTTCATTCCTGTTCAGGCACCCCCTTTGGCACCCCAACACAGATGTCCCCATCTAACCGCAGCGAGGAGGCAGTAGGGTAGCAACTGAGGAAGAAACGTTACTGTGGTGCTCAGGGGTTGATTTTTTTTTTGGGGGGGGGGAAGGTGTGAAGTTCAGAACAGGGGCAGAACCAGCGCAGGCACTGCTCTGCCTCCTGAGGAGGATTCAGTTGATAACTAGAAATTCTCCTCCAGAGCTGTCAAAACATTCTTGTGTGTGCCTGACTTAACATCTACCATGACCCAAAGTATTTGTTATTACTGTGGGGTGTTTGCTGGTGGTGGTGAAGTTTGTAGGTTTTGCCATGTTTTTTAAGAGGTGTTTGAATTGCCTTGTTCAAGTATGGGTTAAAATGTAAACTGTGACTGTAACAGAACAATAATAACAACAGACTCTGATTTGAGTTGATGATTCAACATGCAGTTCTCTCTCCTTTTTCATGACTGGAACATTTGCAATGAAAACTCTTCTAAAAGTTCATTCTCCAAGAGGAAAATGTGTTTTAGCAAGGATGCACTCATGCACTGGAAGGGGTCCCAGTGCTGTCATAGAAATTTTTAAGTTTAGAAATTATCATAACAGAGAGCAGAACCAGCATTGTGTGACTGGGGCATCCATTGTATTTTGCAAATATTAACAAACTGTAATTTCTGCAGGTAGCTTTTTGGTTTAAATCTTGATGCTTTAGGAAGAAAAATCTGATTACTGTTTAAGACTTAACACAGAGTTATTGCTGAGGAAGTTCTGCAACCTACCAACCATTATGCAGGTGCTGTTGGTCCTTAATACTACCTGGGTTTTGAACTCTGCATATGTTCACATTTATTCCTTGAAATTGAGTCTGTACCAGCTTGGGATACCTATATACTAGAATACTAGCATATTACTCCTCCCCCCCCTCCCCTTTTTTCTTGTTAAATATGCTTGTATTTTCCTGTGTCTCCAAGCTGGAGTCCACGCAAACAAGAGAAACTGAGGAATTCGTTCCACACGACTTGCTGTAGTGCACACAGGAAGCAAGAAAAGAGGCGGTGGGGAGACTTGTGTTTCTCTAGTCTTTATTATTGTTGTGCTTAAATATGCAGGTCTTGTTTTCTAGGATTTGTACATTTTCCTTCACACTGGGCAAAATGTAAATTGTCAAAGGTTTTATCCTGAGGTTTATCCTCAGGCCACTGCAGTCAGAAGTGTCAACTTGTGTTGCTCGCTGTGTGCCAGGGAAAGGAGTGTGGCTAATCCAATGGTCACATCTGGGGGCATCTCAGTTGTTTTAAGATGCCTGTAAGCCTGGAGGTTAAAATGAACATCCCTGTTTTTATAGCGGATTGCCTTTTCTCATGTGGTAGAATTATACCACAAGCAGTTGAAGAGTGAGTGAAGGCTTATTGTCATGAGAGGCGAGAAAGGGAAAATGTGTAAGTAGGGTGTTGAAGTTTCTTATTTTTTTCCAGGAATAAATTTAAGGAACTTTTAAATTCTGTCTTTGCTCTACTTCTCAGATTTTGAAGCAAGTTTTATTCGTCTGATTGACAAAGTGACCAATGGCTCTCGGATTGAAATAAACCAAACAGGTGAGATCTGTTTTCTCTTCTTCCTCTGTTCTGGTCTTCTGGCCTCTTACCAGTTGCTGCAGTGAAATCAGAGTTTTGGCTTGACAGAGGTAGGTGTTCAGATAGTGTTGACTGAGAAGACCAGAAATAACGAAGCTGAGAAGTTTTGTAGTGATTGATTGCGTGCAGTCTGCTGTAGTGCAGAGAGCTAAGGAATCTGTGTTGCTCAAGAATTAGAATTGGCATTTTGTTTCATATGCAGGTTCAGAGGAGGTCCCTCTGAACCATAAAGGATTTTTGCAGAAGGCAAGGTTTGCCTTCTGCAAAGGCAAACTTCTGAGCAAAACAGCTTGCCTAGTCATGCGCAGAAAAGGGGTTGGTTTGAGTGAGAAGCATCTTGCATAAAAATCTCATCTGGTTCTTGTCCTTTTTTTTTAAAAAAAAAAAAAAGTATTATGGTTGTTCAGTAAAGCAGATGAACTACCACCAGATATGCCAAGACAGTGATGACCTGGTGGTCTGGTGAAGATTTTAGCTGCTGTGGAGCTTAACAGCTTGTTGCAGCATTTTAGGGATTGCTGAGAGATCCTTGGTTTTTGGGGAGGAGAGGAAAGGAAAAATGGTGTGCAAGACAGAGACACTCTGTGCATTGGCCCATTTATTAACTGCAGAAAAAGAAACACTGTGCTGAAAGTGTTACCTTCGTCATAAATTCTCCTGTCTCCAGCTTGCCTGCACACATTGTTGCAAAGTATCTTCATGCTGTAGTAGTGACCAGTGCACTGACAGTGTTCTGATTTGGCTTGCTCCACTGGCACCTTCCCCAGGTACTACCTTGTATTATCAGCCTGGACTTCTGTACGGGGGCTCATTGGAACATGACTGCAGCCCCAGTCGCAGTATTGGCTACTATTTGGAAAGTCTGCTCTGCTTGGCACCGTTCATGAAGCATCCGTTGAAGATTATCCTGAGGGGAGTAACAAATGACCAAGTTGATCCTTCAGTAAGTAATAAAATCTAAGTACCAGAGGAGTCTCTAAAACATGTTGCATTTTCATCATCTCTCACATCCAGAAGTATCCAGTGTTACCGCGTCTGCCAGCAAACTCTCTGAATTAAACAAGCATCTCCTAAACTATTTCCTTTCACACTCCAAACTGCAGTTTTTAATCCACCTTTTGACTTTCAATTCTGTACTGCTTCTGTCTTCTCCCTTGGAAATTCGCTTTAAATGTGATGTGAGGCCCTGCCACTGGTTTGCTTCTCCTGTTCTCTTTGAAATTAGGTGGGTTATTTTTCCCACCTCACACATGTATTTACTGTAAAAGGAGGAAATTGTCTTTAAAATTTGAGTGTGGCAAGGAAGGAATCTTTCTCTTAAGTACACTAGTAATTACACTAGTACTGCTGTGAAGCCTTCTTTCTGTTAGAAACAGAGGTGACGTGGATAATGTGGGATTAAAACACTGAAATAATGGTTAGTGGTTATGCTTCCCCCCCTGCAAAAGAAAGCCCAAACGTAATGGCTTTTGAGGAACAGCACTGCTCTTTACCTTTCAAATGGTGATTGGAGATTGCCTGTTTTCCTCTGAGTAGATTAAGGAACCATTGTCATCTGAAAATTTAACCAGTTTAAATGAATACAAATACTATTAAGTATAATTGCAGATATAAGACAAGACTCTGAGTCCTGCTGGTATTTATGGCTTTTCAGCTGTGCTTCTCCTGTAATTTAAAAAACTTGTTCTCTCACCTGTGGCTCTTTTGAGACATCTGCGTGATCCAAAGGATGACTGAAGTGGGTTATATACTACACCATCAAAAAAAAAGGGGGGAAAAACAATAAGAGAGAGGAAGGCGGGGGGGGGGGGGGGAAGAAAAAAAAAAGGTAAAATTGAAAGCATGTTTTGCTAACCTTTCAGTCACCATGATTAGAAGTACTTAATAGAAATGGTGAGTAGAATCAAAGAAGGCTCTTTTGGTTGACTGCATCTATATGGAGATGAAGAGCAGTCCAGTCTTAATGTTGTTTTCAAGTGTTTGGACAGTCATCTAAGCAGTTGAGCTTGGATTTCTTGATTCTGGAAATTACCCATTTTCAGGCATTAGTCACATAGGCCAACAGAGATTAAACAGTTTTAGATTAAACAGGTGCAAGAATTTGAGCCAGTTAGTTTGTGCTTGAAGGGGGGGGGGAGGGAGGGGGCTTGCACTGGCTGAAGCTCAGACATGGAAGAACGTTGTCATACATCAGCTGAATCACAGTACCTGACACTAAGTGTAAATAAAATGCAGATGTGGATGCTAAGGAGTTATATCTTAAGTTCATTGTGCTGTAGAAGCACAACTGTAGTTACTGTGACTCAGCTCATGTGTAGTAACTTTTAAAGTGGTGACAACTGAATACTGATTCTTAAAACTGTTTTAGACCTGATTTATGTCTGTTTAACGTGCCTGAGTAAGCATTAAACCTTGTGCACCAATAAACTACTTAGAGGAGTTTTACAAGATTTTTTGTATATCATATGGCTCTGCAAGTTGCTGAGACTAAAAGCACAAGTTTAAGTGCTACCTTAAGTGATTTATGTGCTTAAGTAAATAGACACTTGGTTTTAAATTGATTTGGACTTTTATTTTTTTAGTAGATGTTTAGAAACTGGGTGCCTATGCTTGCACAAAAAGGGATGCTTAAATTTGTCTATCCATTTGTACACTTTCTGGCTTTCCAAGGAGAAGAGGGAAAGGCAAATCAATGTAGATACCTTCTGAGTAGTTTAAAATGGGCAAGGAGTTTTCCCTGCTGCTCTTCATATAAGACCCTCTCCGTCTTAACTTAGTAGGTACAGTAACAAGACACCAGCTCATTGTCTTTGTAGAATTTTTATTATTTTTATTTGTAAAAGAGATACCATGTTTTGTAAACATGTGTCTTTATTTTGGAGCTAGGTGAACTCTGAGGGATATATCCTTGCATGAGTCTGTTCAGCATCTGTTGCCTGCAGATAAATTTACGTATTCACCTATGTGTGCGTGAAAATATATATGTACATACACACATATGATCCTATAGCACCCCTTTTGTGCTTGAAAGGGGAAGGTAATCCTGCCCATCCTTCCCTCCATATCTCCTGCTTTCAGCCGCACAGTCCTGCATACGCCAATACCCTGGGCAATTTTCAGAGCCTTCCCTAAGCCAGTTCAACTAACTGGCAAAATATCAGAGAGCTGTACCCATGTATTTTCTCATGGAGGCATCCAGGAGGTAAGTACCAAGAACGTGTGTTCAGCCAGAGAAGTGGGACCTTTCCCTCCTGGTAGCAGTGAGCAGGTAGGCTGACCCAGTGGGCTTTCTTTCAGCACTGAGATCTCAGCTTTTACACAGCCCCAAACATATCTGTTGGGTGTGATTGCTGTGTTCTGGGTTTGAGGTTGCTCTTTGCCAGAGACCCCCTTGGCTGATCTCCAGCTGTGGGGAGAGTGGAAGTGGTCAAGGCAAGAGGAAGGGTCTTTCTAGAGGACAGCTTGTAAAAGGAAAGACTTCGTCTGAGTTCATTGAGGTACAGGTCAGGCCGAGTTCCTGGAGTGTAAATATTGCGTTTTTATGTTAGCATTTGTTTATATACATGAACAGCCCTCCAGTGGGGTGCAAGGGAAAGCTCTGACAGCTGGTGCCATTCCAGAAGAGTACTGTGGCCACTGTGATACAGGGTAATGTGCACTTGCTCCATGTTCGACTGTGGTGATAATAGCGTGAGTAATAGATCCTAAGTAACCATGTGCTGTAGGGTCTGTGTCTGGTTTTTTTGCAGCTTTGCTCTAGCTAAGGGATTCTGCAAAACACTACAAGTTACTTTTTTGTTTGTTTGCTTTCATAACTGTAGATTTCTTTAAAAGAAGAAGGTTTGTTTTCACACTAGTTTGTGATGAAGCAAAGTCTATGGGACTTAGCAAGCTGTGTTGTCATTTGTGGTGAGGTATGCCCTTGGCTGTATGATGCATTGCGTTAACTTGGATACAACTTGGTGTTGAGTTGTCTGCTCTGGAGATGGAATAACTGCCCTTTAAGGGAAGCTGAAGGATGGGTCTATGGCTGAATATAGGCAAGAGACTAGAAATATGGGTTTAGCTCACAGTTCTGCTACCATCTTGTGATTTCAAGTGAAGTATTAACCTCTTCTCACTAAACTCCTACTTGTCTGCTAAGCACAACAGCCTTTTCCACTTCTTCAAATACTATTGATTACCTTCTCTGTTTAGGCTGCAAATTTGGAACAGAGACAGTCTCTTATTATGTGTCTGTCTGGTACCTGGTAACTGTCATGCCTGGAATTTGTCTGAGGACTAAAAACTTTGACAAGTCTTGAGATTTTTGGAAACAGACAAACCAGACTCAAAATAGATCCAACTTCCTAATGCTGCTACAATGTTTTCTCCAGAGATACAGACTTCAGTCTAGAATTGTAAAAATGGAAATGAAGGAGGGAAAGGGAGTTCCTAACCTACACAGTGAACACTGTGAACCTTTTTTTTTTTTTTTCTTTTTTTTTTTTTTAACTGGTGTCTTTTGTTTCCTAAGAAAGAGGGAGAAACATTGCCTACATTTAAGGTGAACCAGATGAGCTTGTTGGAACTTCTGCCAGTGGTATTCATGTGCATCTGTGTGTGTACTCTGAAAGTCAAATTTGTGTGTTTAATCAATACTACTGAAGGGCTGAATTAAGGTAGCCTGTCCGTAAAAAAAATTAAAATATATAAAAATAAAAAATTAATAATTGATTTGCAGTTCTTTTAATTAAGGCATTCAAATATTGATACTACCATTAAAAACAACACCATATGCTTCTCTTTAAGAAAGGAAGTATGTTGGCCAGCAGGATTTGAAGAATGAGAACTGCAGCATAGACTTGTAGCTACTCAGGTAGCTCTTAGCAGGTTTTTCACAGCATTGTAGGTGAGGTATGTGCTACTGCTTCATCAGTGGCTTGCACTGTCTGCAAAGCAGAGAGAATGAAACTCAAGAATTGTGGATTCTGGCTGAAGCCATGGGAAGGAGAGTGCTTTTTTTTCTGCCTCCTCAGCTGCTGTCTACTGCATGCCTGTTTCCTTCATCTGAATTTAATTCCTCTTTGGCCACGTTGTTCTGGTCCTAACTCTCCAAAGCTGCTTGTTTTGGGTAACTCCCTGTGCTGTTGCACCACTGAATAATTTTTGTCGCCTTTATCGACGCCACTGAAGTTTCAGCAGAGGGAAGATGACGACAGTCACTGTTGTCTTAGGTCAGCAATTAGGAGGAGCAGTGGCAAGGAAAGTCCTGTTCAGACCTGGATCCAGTGAGAGTCTTGCTCAAAGGGAGTACATGGATGATGTGTCACCCAGTTCAGATTCTTATAAGTATTTCAGCAGAAGTTACCTAGAAGCTTCTGTTTCTCAGAAATAGATGAAAATAAGTTCTTGATGAAAGGATGAAGTTCTTCCTGCCAAATCAAGGGCCTGCTCCAAAATGCAAAGGTTCTTGCATCATTTCTTTAGCTGTAGGAATTTTTCTGCAAGTTAGCTGTTTTAGCTGAACCATAATAGAAGTAAAAATCAGGCTGAGGAAGAAATCTAGAACAGGAAATTCCATCTCCTGGTAATTTGTTCTAGCAATTTTTTTGAGTCATGAGATACTCTGGTAGTCTAAGAGTAGCCAAAGCTCTCTATGCTGCATTCTCATGTCTATACATAGAATACCTAGTATGGAGAAGCCTTGTCTTTGTTAGGCACCTTGCAATGCAATGATTTTTAAATTACTGACTTCTATAACTTCTGATAGAGTCTCTTTTTTAATTCTATAGGTTGATGTCCTTAAGGCAACAGCTCTACCCCTTCTGAAGAAGTTTGGAATTGATGGTGAAAGTCTGGAAATAAAGGTAAGACAATTTGTTCCTTTCTTTTCTTGCACTTGTTGAATTTATACTTTTGCATTACTTCACAAGGCCATGTGCTTGCTGCTGGTATCTGTCTCCAGCAGATACCTGGTTGTAGCTACACACATTTTTAAAATTGTCTCTTACTCTTGGCCTGTTTTAAATAGTACACCAGCCACACGGTGATTGAAGATGTGGCAGAAGAGAGATGCAAATGCTACGGGTAGAGAAAGTAAGGAGAGAGAAGTGACTTTTCTTAGTCTACGAGATCTTTACAAGCTAAGAAACCTAAAGCAAACATGGGAGTTATTGAGGTTTGCTTCCAGCTTGGAAAATACAGAAAATAAACTTTTATGTGAAGACTACACTCTTCACAGGCCCAATAAGTCTGGATGTAGAATAGGTTTTTTTAGGTTGGAGGAAGAAGCTGTAGCCTTTCAAAGTTAAGAACACTCATTTAAAATGTGTGAAGGCCATATCTGCCCTACTAGCCTTTGCTTGCTCTGCCAAGCCCCTACCAGGTGCCTCCCCCTACCCTGTCCATGGCCCAGGACCCCATATCATCCCCCTGGGACCATCAGCCCTCACTCCAGTGGTCCTGCAGCAGGGCCGGTCTCCAGCCTCCCACAGCTCTGCCCTGTCTGGCCATGGGCCCCCTTGTCAAGACCCACTCATGGGCCACATGGGTCACATCCCCATCCTTGTGGATGTTGGCTGTGGCAGTGGGACAGGCTTGGGCCGGCCAAGCCT
>NW_010320460.1:0-233 GCF_000700745.2 Antrostomus carolinensis
GTGACAGCAGGGACATCAGGGTGGCTGCCTCGGGCACTGGAGCAGCCCCGTGCCCATGAGGGTCCCCACAGCCTGGTACCTGTTGTGCAGCTGCTTGGCAGCCTGGACGAAGCAGGGGTGGTCGGTCTCCTTCAGCACCTCCTGGGCATAACCCACCATGCCTGAGTTCTCCAGCATGGCCTGGTGCTCCTGGATCTGGCAGTGCAGGCTGGCCAGCCGCTCCTTCTGGCCCT
>NW_010320460.1:422-711 GCF_000700745.2 Antrostomus carolinensis
GGGTCAGTGTGCTGCGTGGCAGGGTCAGTGTGCTGCATGCCCCAGGATGGAGAGGGAACCTGCCTGGCAGTGCCAGCCCCCGCCTAAGGACAGCTTGGGGACAGGCAGGCACCTTCTGCTCTCACCTCTGTGTGCTTCACCGTCTCCTCCAGCTCAGCAATCTGGGTCTGCACCGTGTCCTGGCTGCTCAGGATGTAGGTGAGGCTCTTTGTCAGCTTCTCCTGCAGGGAAGGAGGAGAGGTGAGATGCCAGCAACACCCCATGACCCGCACAGCCCATCTGCACCACT
>NW_010320460.1:820-1763 GCF_000700745.2 Antrostomus carolinensis
AGTGGGCCGCCCGCGGCGGGGCGGCCCCCCCAGCCTCTGGCAGGTCTTGCAGTAGTGAGTCACCTCCTCCTTGTGCTCCGGGCACATCAGCCCCTGCGCGGGCACAGAGGAGCTCAGTGAGGCTCCACACCGTCCCCCCTTCCTCACTCACAGAATCACAGAATCACAGCATGTCAGGGATTGGAAGGGACCTGGAAAGATCATCCAGTCCAATCCCCCTGCCAGCGCAGGAACCTAAATGACATCACATAGAAAGGCATCCAGGTGGCTTTTGAATGTCTCCAGAGGAAGAGACTCCACAACCTGTCTTGGGCAGCCTGTCCCACTGTCCCCACTTTAATTTTTACATTTTTGTTGCAGATATATTTTTTTTTTTCTACTAGAAATGGCCCTTCACATGAATCACAAATTTAAGCACCCAAAATTCTTGATTGATACTTCTGCATGAAATAGTCTGAGCACGATCTGATGTGCACCTTGCAACACAGTTAGGTCTTTGAAATCTGGATATGGCTTTTTATAATAAATATGGTTTGGGGGTTTTGTTGTTGTTGTTGTTGGGTTTTTTAAAATTAAACTAGTCATGATCTAGGAAAGTACTGAGTAAGTGAAAATAGTCTGGGTTACCACAGGCTTCTGCTTAACTTGAGGTTGCAGTATTAGGCACTGACACCCACAAAATCCCGAGTGGAGAAAGAAGACCCCGGCGGGGAGACCGTACCTTGGGGCGGAAGGTGAGGGTGGGGGGTGTGGGCTCGTGTTGGGCTTTCTGGGTGCCCCAGGGGTGGTAGAGCTTGAAGCACTCGTTGCAGAAGCTGGACTTGCACTCGGTGCAGCCCTTGGTGGCCTCCAGCTGCGGGGGTTTGCAGAACTGGCACATGATGGCGGCGCTGATGTTGATGGTCTGGCGGTAGCGTTCCACCACCCGCTCCAGCGTCAGGTT
>NW_010320461.1:0-376 GCF_000700745.2 Antrostomus carolinensis
TTCCAACCCAGACCATTCTCTGATTTTATGATTCTATATCCTCACCTTTGTTTGATTTCTTCTTGATGAATTCTGATGTATAGAGCATGTGTCATTCTGGAAAGACTGGTATCTGGGGGTAGTCACTGGATTGAAAACTGAGTCTCATTTTTATGCAGTCAGCCTAAGTCCTTAATTCTCCCAGGATGGGCCACTTGTACTCAGTTGTGCTCTGAAGGGGATGTCAGTACAAAGCTAACAGCAGAAACATCAGAAGAAGCATCCTTTCCCTTGTCTCGACACTTCTTCATGTTACAAGATTCTGAATACACACAGGCTCTTTCTACTCTTGTTATGATATTCAGGTGAATCACAGAACAGTAGGGGTTGGAAGGGA
>NW_010320461.1:451-29037 GCF_000700745.2 Antrostomus carolinensis
CCAGGTTACACAGGAAAGCATCCAGGCGGGTTTTGAATGTCTCCAGAGATGGAGACTCCACAACCTCTCTGGGCAGCTTATTCCAGTGCTCTATCACTCTAAGTAAAACATTTAAGAAAGAAGTAAACACTGAGAAGAAGTAAACACTGTGAAGAAGTAAAACACTGAGAGTACCATACCAGGAGGAGTTTTGGTGTTTGTCCTTCTAATGACCTGATTATCTATTCAGAGCTACTCATTATTTTTATGGAGAATCATATTATCTTGGTGCCAGTCAAATGTTTCCAATAACACACATTTAGCAAAAAATTCATTTATAGTATTTTGTGCCCACTGCACCCTACCTCAAATCCTTTTTGAAAAACATGCTTCATCGTGGTTTTTGCTTTAGATTTTTTCAGTTTACAGTTTTATAATGTTAATGTTGGGTTACCAGCACAAGGCTTTCTTTCTATGATCAAACTTCCAATTAATTCTCTTTGCTTGTAGGTATTTTTATAAGATAGGCAGCAAGAAGGTTATGTGTACTTTGTCTTTTTTTTTTTTTTTTCCCCTGTGTTTATTTGTCTGCACAAGACACATTACAGGAAACCTTTCACATGGGAGTTGCCGTGTAGCTGTAATAATTGATACCAGAAAGTTATGTGAAGGTCTTATTGTGCTAAATAAACTAGCTTTTTCTCAGAATGAAAAGATAAATGGTGGAACCTAAAAAAGAAAACCCTTTAAAAATGAACTATGGTGTAAGATATATAAACTGCAGGAGAAGGACCCACATATTTTTATCATTGGAAAGAAAGGTCACTATTTTTCTACCATAATAACAGAATAATAACATGTTCAGTTAGCAAAAACTTGTACAAGTGAGTGTTAAGATGCTAATAGATGTTGCAAGCCAGAACTTGAACAGAGAATTCTGCTTTCCTAATGTGGGTTTGCTGCCCTTCAAATGATTAGATTCTGTCAATCAAAGACTGTTTTCACATATAAAGCTATTATAGCCTGATCTTCCTCATTTCTGAAGGGCAACCAAACTTGAATGCTCTTGGTGATAAAATACTGGTTGCTTTATGCCCTGATTTTATAGATGGGTGTTAAAACAAATTTAGTCTTAAACTTTCTGTGGAAATAATTTGAAATGCAATTTGCTAGGCATGTATTCATCTTCTTTCCTCTTGCTCTTCAGATTTTTCCACTGATATATTGATTATAGTGGACAAAAAAGGTTTCTCACACCATTTTCCACCATAGCCCATCTCACCATCCGGTCTTCCAGCTGAGCTTACTCTAAGCTATCTAAATGACGAGTCTGCAAGAAAACACATCTTTGCTCTTGAGCTAGCAGCCTAAATTTAGTGTAGGTAAGAGTGGACTTGGAACCAGGTTACTCTAGTGGTGTAGGGCTTGTAGGCTGCCTGCATCTATACTGTCCTGCTAGCCCGGGTCTCAGAGTCCAAACTCTTTGATGGTCAACACTACCTCTGCCATTCTAGCTCGGAGGTGACTCTAAGTCATCTGGCTTTGCATTCATGGAAATTTCCCCATGGTAAGGGGAGACAGAGTGGGAAGGGACCCCGGGGACCAAATGCCATGGCAGCCCTGCCTCATGGGCAGTCCATCTTCCCACTGCTACCTGCGTTGGAGCTCTCACCAGGTCTCACTGTACTGCATCCACAGGTGATGGTGGCAGAGGTGCAGTCGATGGAGAGAACTGAAGAACCACAATCAAAACACACACAAAAATTCCTGAGATTGAATAATTTTAAGCAAACATTAGTTAAAAATCTCAGTGTTTTCTGGTACACTGTTGTGTTTTTTCTGTGTGAAACACTGGATGATAATAAGGTTTTTCTGTCAACCTGTGGTAGTTCCTGTTGGGATTTCTTAATGATGTTTATTAATTTAATTAAAGAAATAGAATTTATTTAAACATGTAAGCACAGAGACAAAAGTAAGGTTGAAGTGTCTATTCAATCTCTGCATTTCCTGCCTTTTTGAGCCCTTCATTTCGACATTTGTGTTACAATAACCCAAGCAGTAATTTTTGGAGTTGCATGTGTTTTTGACAGATAATTACATCAGCTGTTGTCCTTGCTTCCAAAGGTTGAAAACTCTTGTTGGCTTTGGAGGTACAATGCTAATTGTCTCAACTTTTGGGGGTAGGTCACTATTTTGGGGTAGAAGTAACAGTTACCTGATGAGGTTATTGTAGGGTTTACATCCGTAGTGATACAAAAGGGATAGACTACTGCACTCTAGTCACCTAAAAGTTGCTCTTTCTAAACATGTCTGTTAAACTTGGCTGCTAAAATATCGCTGAAAAGGTAAGAGAAAAGGTTGCAGACAAAGTCCACTTGTTCCTCAAAATAATAATAATGGCTTTTAGCTATCGTACTTGGTCTAAACAGTCTGCTTTTGTCAACAGTGGGTTTTTGGGACTACGTATCATACTGGGTTGTTGACTGGGAGGCTAGATTCATTGTCTGGCAGACTGGACGCAGGGCAGCCTTACAGCCCACCCAGTACCTTACTCTGCATTTACCAAAGTGCTGGAAAATCGAGCAAAACTTTCCTGCTGGCTGCATCCTCCTGCTGCCCAGCCTAAGCCAACACTGGTTGGCTGATGTGCTCCTGGCAGGGGAATCTCACCCCTCCCAATCCTGGCCTGGTTGGTTTGCCTTGCTGTCTCATTTATCTCAGCCCTCATACCCCCCCATCATACGTGGCTTCAGACAACTGCTTTTTTGATTTGCCCTGCAAAGTTTTATCTTCTGTCTTCCTGTCCTTCTTCATATCTCTTTTGCAGAGAAAACTCTGCATATCGGAGCTTCTTAACATGGAGTGTGGTGAGATGCTTAAATGCCTACTCTGATGCCATTCCCTTCCCAGAGGTACATTGGCAAGTGACAGTTAGCAGGTCCTTGTCAGCCAGAGGATGTCAAATAGTAACTGGCTTTCACTCATGCAGCATGGTGCTTCCCAAACAGCTCAGGACAAGCAGTTAGAAACAACTTGGCTTCTCCTTGCTTCAACTGTGGGGACCCCCTGCCCCTCCCCATTAGCCAGTGATTTTAAGCTCGCTCTGTGTTGTGGCAGAGCCCGGTGTATTTTGCTGATAGTATTGCTCTCGTCAGGTTTTAACAGAGTTAGGGTGTCTCCATCCCTTGCGTGGAGTGCCCCACGTTTGTGTGCCACATGCTCATTAAAGGCTGACGCCAGCCAGAGTCGTTTACATTTCTTTAACAGCTTTTACGGTGTTGTCACATGGAGTTAGGTTTGTCTGAAGACAGCCAGAGTTTAGAGCAGTTAAAGCTTTTGAAGGAGATTACCATAATTACAAGTGATCAACATTCAGTGCTTTCTCCCCTCCCTCTTCAGCTGCTCCCCAGCACAGCTGATCTCTGGGAAGGCTGCAGAGAGGCAACTCAGAGAAAGTGGCTTTACAGTGACAGTGGCGCATGGACACGCACCCAAAAGGTGATGTCGCTGCCTACCTGCGAGACCATCAGGTTTAGTTTATTGCTGTATTTCCACCAAAGGCAACTGAATCGGCACAGTGCTTAGTAGTGCTGTTATTGATACTCCTAATCTTCACCTGTTCATTCATTTTAATCATTACCTCATCATTTATGTAATTTGATTCTTGTTTTGTTTAAGTGGCATTCCCCATAGGATTGTTTAAGAATGCACCTACAGAAATCTTACTTAGCAATCTTCCCTCAATTACATCCCTTCCAGCACTTGCTAATGTTTTGAGGTAGTAGCCAAAAACACGATAGTGAAAAAAGGGTTAAAAGAAAGAAATACAAGTACATGCTGGATAGATGAATCCATTTTTCCACTAATTAATAGCATACTTCTAACAATGGAAAGCTATTAAAACATGAAGGTATGTTTTCTGAATCACATTTATCAACCACTATACATGCTGAAGTTCCATTATTTATTCTGTATTTTTAACGTAGCATATGGATTTTTTCATTCAAATACAGAAAGTAGCAACAAAAAAACATTTTTTGCCTCCATTTAAGTATAAATTCATGCAAAAACGAAAATGTAATAAGAACAGTACATTTTTATGTCAACAGTAACCTTTATATGGTGTTCTTTAGATAAAACCGTGACTATTGGAAAAGAAAAAAAGAAAGATAAGTGGTTCCCATATTCATCTTAGTCCAAAATCTATTTTACCCACTGCTGGTTGCTGGCATTGTTTGATGATACAACACAGTAACGGAGTATCAGATTATCAGAAAAGGAGATTCCCAATTTAATAGTTACTTACAGAAATCAAAGTATTTTTTTCCTTTATCTTAACATCTCAAAAATAAGTAGCTGTTAAATTTCAAATTGTATGGTCTTCCTGATTTATCATTATATCATGGATGCACTTGGCTGTCCAACATGAGGGAATCCAGCAAGTGTCATCACATAAGAAGAAAAGAGAAAATCCTGTTGGATAATGGTTTGCATTCTCCCCTACAGTGATTTATTTCTGTCACAAGACTTAATTTTATCACGAGGCAGATGCTCCATCTATATCAATGCAATACATGCCTGCATTCATTTGTTTCACACCAAAATTGTACCTGATCTATTTTCCGATGCATTTTGGCTTATTTAGTATACAGAGTGATTAGGTGGTGTTTAATCACATGTGTAATTTCCAGTTTTCATAATTCTCAAGCATAATAAAGCAAGGCCCATGTGAAGAAGCATAATATTAAATTAAATTGCAGAGAGTAGCAGTTAGAGATGCAGCTGGTGTTAACGTTTCGATCTCCAGTGTGTCACGGCAGAGCACGTCAAGTGGAATAAGCCGAGCTTACTCAGGTGATCAGGTGATCAGCCCGAGGAGTGCGTGCCAAACTTTGCCTTGCATTAATTTTGCCCAGGCTATAATTTAAAAAATAGTCATCACACCTTCTCCTTTGAAATCTGCAGCTCCTCCAAATACAGAAAGCCTATCCAGCATGTTCTAATGGGAAATGCATGTCCTGTCAACACTTTTCCCCCCACCTCTCTGTCTGCAACGTAGTACAGATTATACTCTTCTGAATAATCACCTTTATTCAGTGGGGCAGCTGAGGTCCACAGGTCAGGATCCTCTGCTGAGTGTCATTACACCATGGGAGTGGGCTGCAGCTGCTTAGCTGCCCTTATCTGCACCGCTGCCGGCCGGGAGAGCCGAGCTGCCTCCCTGGGATGCCGAGCAGTCCTGGGGAAAGGCTGTCAGACCGCTGAAATTCTCAGTCAGTGAAGGATATATGTGATTTCCGTTTGACATTCTGCCTGGAGGACCATCTATTGTCAGCTGCCATTGACAAGTGACAGCAGAGCTGTGACTTCCTGGAAGTTTATTTTCTTCTTCTCTCTTCTTCCTATGCTTCCCTTCTCTTTTTGTAAATAAGCCTTGACCAGCCACTCCTTCCTTCCATATGGAGTGTGGACGAGTGAAGGTAGGCACGATGTAAAATTCCCCAAATTTACAATTTAGTGGTAGCACTGCAAGGGAATGAATAGATGGGGAAAGAGACTGAGTTAATGACAATTCTCTAAACAGCTGTTCTACGATTCAGCTTCACTACTTTAGTTAATTAATCAGCACCTCGCTGGCAACTCTAGGGGAGATACTCGTTAGATACTCGTAGCAAACAGACAATGCTTTCATATCAAATATGTTCAACAACATCTAATACAGCGATAACTTCCACAAAAGAGGGCAGGGAATACGAAGGCTCGTAAAGGCGCTCACGAAGCAGCGTTTAATATCCTGGTACACGTGGATGTGCTACATATGCTTACTTTGTTACTGCTTACTTTGTTATTGCTCTCTGGCTTAAAACAATGCAGACTAAAAAATGCAGACTTCTGTGTGTTCATTAGAGATATTTCTTTAAGATAGTATTCCTATATACATGTTTATATAAGCACCATGTGTAAGTGCACACCATATATTGCTGCATTTGTAATTTTGGAGGAGACCGATGAATGAAACTACTTTGTATTTTGCCACAGGATGAAAAATGGGCAAACTTAAATCCTTCATGCAAATATATCTTGTAGTAAGTCAAAATGTGATTAAGATCAAAAAACTCAGTCAGGAGAGTGCTGAGTCTACACATTAGGTTGGAAATGGCTGTTGTCTCAGAGATTTCCCTCTTTTGTCTTCAGGAGATACTTTGCATCCTACCTACTGAGTCGATAACAGCATACATATTTTATGAGGAATAATGCACAGAAACCTTAAACCAATGGAATTACATCTCTGCATTTGTAGTGTATTTTATATTTTAGTACAGTCCTAAAATTGCCATTAATGAACGTTAGCTTCAAGTTCAAGACAAAACTGGCTTTAAAAAAAATGTTACAGCCCTGTTATGACAAAAATTTCCTTCTGCCATGCTGATTTACTGGTAAATTGCAATTCAATGCACTGTAGTTCCTTTTCTAAGACCTCTTCTCTTGCTTTATTCACTTTTCTGATTTAACCCTCTTGTAGGGTAGGCAGTAAATTGCAATGAAAATGACAGCGCTTAAGAGACCAAAATATATTTGCTGTCAAATGTTCCATACAAGCTCAGTTTAATTTTTCAGTTGACTTTATTGATTTATTAAGAATGATAATAGCCTGGATATCACTTCATATACATAATTGTCACATAAATCTTCAATATTACTGGCACGTAATCGTGTCCACCATGGAACGTAGTGAATGGGTTTAAATGTTTAATGTGGTGTTGTTTGTGGAGTTCAGCACCAGGTGGTTTTATGGGGTTTGGGATTGTTCTGAGTCTGTCCAAAGCCCTGCAGAGCTCCAGGGAGTGGCATAACCTCAGGTGGGACTCACTGGTGTAGTTGTAGGAGTCACCAGTGCTCTGGAACAGGGCTCGGTGTTGTATTAAGCAATTTATGTGGACAATTTATCCAGTCTGCCGCTACGTACTGATGTAGACAATTATAGCTCTAGCTCTTTAATGAAACGTACATTATGGTAGAAAGAATATCATAGCTTCTATTATACTCAGGGGAACTATAAAGAGAATTGTCCTTTTTTAAATTAGCTTTATGGCACTGAAGCTTTTTTGTATTTACATGCAAGTACACTATTAACCCAAACTACTTGTTTTGAACTCTCACTGTTGTCAGCTCTGGGAAGTGACACAGACTGGTAGAAAAACTTCTTTTGTGCCTACCTTTAAACATTGCTGGCCTTTCATGTTAATGGGGAGTCTGCTAAAACTTCCACTTTGCTGCAGTCGTTCACACAACAGTGAGAGCAGGATGTTTTGTTAATCCTCCCTAATCTGTAGCAAAAACCTCAGATAAAAAAGGACTTTTGTCTAATCCGGTTTCTCAGGTGTGGTTCACGTTAGATTTGAGCTATAAATATCTTTTCTTTCTTTGTTCTTCTGAGAAGTAAACTGTTGAAAATGGGGCACAGATTCATTCTTCAGCTTCCTGTTTGAGAAAGACCATTTCTGATTTGCAAAAGAGTTAAACAGAGACAAGGCTTCGGTGTGTGTCCTCTGTTTGGTGAATGCACTGGGGAGCAAACTGCGTTGCAGAGCTGCCTTGTTGCTTTATTAACCCCCGGGCAGCCACAGGCACAGAGCGCCCAGTGCTGAGCGCTGTTGAGCATCAGGAAGGTTCAGCCTCTTGTTTTCAAGGGTTTAGAACAGGTGCATCTTTACCTGATTAAGTGTCTCCATAAAGCTTGGTTTTAACATTAAAAAACACCCAAAACATTGCATTCGTGCTTATTCATTCTTATACGCTAAAAATAGAAATTATGCTATGAAATGGAGAGATGGGGTGGGGGAGAGACTGTACGCTTGGAATGAAATAAAATCAACAGTTTTGCCATCGACTTCTGTCGACTCAATATTTCATCTGCATTTTCTATATTTATGTACTCCACATGTCTCAGATATCTTTAAATCACAGTCATTCTTCAGTGGCAGGCCAATCCAAACAGAAGTGAACTCAATAGATTGTTTTCCCTCATTGCCTGTAATGAAACTAGATGAAATACCTGCTCCACTGCAGTCCAGTTTCTTGTCTGAGGACAAAATTTGGAGAAAAGGAATAGTTAAAAAATGAAGCAAATGCCTGAGAAGTGGGTTGGAATGACTTGGTACAAGGGGGTACAAAATAAATGGACTGTCTGAAGGCTTTCAATTATTCCCGTTTTCTTTTTCAAGCTTTTGGGGGGGTTATAAATGGATTGGGGGGGTTATAAATGGATTGAAGAAAATAGTTGCTTGGCATTTACTTGATATCCAAAAGCAGACTGCAACAAGACATTTTGTAAATCATCATTCCCTGGTAACAGTGTTAGGATCCTCTCTGTATCTGAATGAGGCTGTCAGTTTAAGGTTGTTACTGAGCTAAAAAGAAAGTACATGTATGTCATTGACCTGGGTATGCCTTTTGCACATCATTTTTCCACACAGCCCCAAATCTTCATCATAGCAATCCCTGGATGTCTTTTTCCAGTCTGAATTAATTTTCCTTTCCTTTGCTTTGAAAATCTACTCAAAAAAACTCCTCTTGAGAAAAAAGCCCTGCAAACAGGATAATTCTGAAATCTGTAATGTTTTCCATGTACTTAATGCAGGGGAAAGGTAAAGGGTAAATTTTATAATCCCTTGAAACCATGTGTGTATATCATAGATATAAAATGTATATAAAATTAGAGAGAAAAGGTTGAATTTGGATCTATAGTCATTGGGAGTCAGAGATTAACGATGACAGTGTCATCTGGTAATGAGGGGCTAATGGGGCTAAACTTCATCAATTAAATCCCTTCTCTTTTATAGATTCATAGATTATAGTGCCAGAAGGGAATACTGTGATATCTAGTCTGACCTCGTCTTATAATATATACTATCAAACTTCCCTGAAATAATTCTTGTTTGAACAAGAGCATTTCTTTCAGAAATAAAGCATCCAGCCTTGATTTAAAGCCGCCGTGATTGGAAATGCCTGAGAAACCTTGATAAATTGTTAGAATGGTTAATTGTATCTCTCTGTTAAAGAGGCACACCTCATCTCAGCTCTGATTTTTTCTCTCTTCAGGGGGACCTGAGGAAGTGGTATCTTTGTGTGCTGTGGTTGTGGTGTGGTGTAGGTCAACTGGGGGTCTCTCATGCTCAAGCGAGCACTTACACATGGTTGAGAAAAGAGAGGGTGAGCTGGAGCCTGCTAAACAGGGTATGGGTGTGTGCCTCACCCTGCATCCTGAGGGCAGCAGCAGCAGGTGCAGGCTTGGTCGCTCCCCATGGGCATCCTTCCAGGGCATCCTTGCAGTGCTCTGCAGTGCTTGGGATGTGGACTTTCCTCATCAGCTGCTGGGAGCAGGGAGCAGTATGTCCTGTACAGTTTTTAGTATCCTGAGCCTTCCTGTGCCTTGGTAGGCAGCTACTCTAGTTCAAGCACAACTTTTATTTGAGAACGTTGCTGTTCCTGAATATTGGGATGTGTTGCTATCAATGAGGTACCAGCCAGTGAGTTGTTCCTTGGTGTAAAGGACACAGTTTGCATGCTGGGACTTGTCTGTGTTTTACAGGCTTGCCAGTGTTATAGGGGCAAAACTGTCTTGGAGCAGATACCTAGTCAGGTAAAGCAGAGTTGCTTTACCTGACTGTCTCTCTCTGTCCTGCCATACTGTGTGTCTCTACTGCTCTCTTCTTTGCTTTGAGAACCAGTTTTACAGTGGAAGATAGAGCAGAGATGGAGTGGAGTGCCTGAGTCCAGAGAGACTGATTTGCCTACGCTGCTTCATTCCTAACCCAGTCACTCCCTTGCTCTTGCCTCCTCAGACTTTCTCCTAGCAGTTTCCCTGCCAGGTGACATCCTTAGGATGTGGCTGGGATGCAATAAGTACTGAATAGTAGTTAGCAGAGAGCACTGACAAGAGAAGGAATGGGCAAACTAGCTCCACAACATGCTCAGCCCTGTCCTCAGCTCAGCTGCCTTTGCCAGCTGCCTCTTTGGAGGAGGAAGGAACAAGATGCGTTTCAGGATCCTGCTGGAAGTGAAGAAGGGCATATTGGGGCAGAGAGTAAATCATGGATGTAGCAAAGGTTTGTCCTCCATCATAAGCCTTTCTCCTCAGCCCAGCCCATACCTGAGTTGGCTCCAGCCCCAGCATGTTCCTGCTGGGAGGGTGCAGTGCCCAGATAAGAAGCGCTCAGTTTGAAAATGGAAGTAGAAAGATTTTCTGAGAGATTCAGAAGAAAAATTACTTTAGTAAGTAATTAATGGTATTTGCACATGTCTAGTGTTTTAATATTATGCAAAGTATTGCTGGCACTGGGAAGTCCTGCTCTACTGATTTAGATGTCTTGCAAATGAGGGTTGTAAAAATAATGGGAATCATATATGGGAATGTGAGATGCTGGGATGGAGAACCTGGATCTGCAGATCAAGAGACCAAGATTGCCTTCCTAAATGTCACCTTCCTAGATTTTTGTGCAGCTCATCCCAGTGTCTCTCCACGTTTTGCACATTTTCTGCAAGGAGAAAATCTTTTGTATTAAGCAGAATATTTTTCCTGTAAAATTTCATGAAAAATAGCTGTTACATTTCCAATTAGGGTAACTTTAGAAATCCACTTAATTAGTGGGCCGATAGCATTGTGGATGTGCTCCCTGTGGGATCAAGATTCTCCATTTAATGCAGTGAGAAATGAAGACCATCCATTTGGTTGCTGAAGACGCTGAATTCAGTCCTGCAAGGCTGTCTCATCAGACAACGATCTGCCATTGAATTTTTCCTGAGAACAGGAATTCTGAGGGAATAAGGATTACTTCTGGCCAATAGTTGGGGCAGCCCTCAAAACTGGTCAAATGAGGATTTTCAGTTTATGTTTTAAGCCAAATGAATATTTATGTTTTTTTCTGTCAGCTGAAAAGCCCTGAGTATGTCAGGAGGAGTTTATGGCCTTTCATCATCTTCATTGATCAGGATCAGCATTAATCAGGTAAATTAATCAGAAAAAGCCTTTGCCTCTCACCATCACAAAGCAAAGCTCCTCCTTGTCCCATCCCCCAGCATTTTTATTAGATTTTGTTGTTGTTGTTAAAAAAAAAAAGTTAGAGCATCCACAGCTCCCACAGGAGTCTGCTCCTAGAGCAAACATTTCCCAAAGAGCTTCCCATGTTGGTAGTCCCTACGCAGCTCTGAGGAGTCAGCATCACCAAAGCACTGTCCCGAGAAGCTCTGCTGTTCCTGAAATGCCTAGTGCTGCTCCTTGGCAGGAGCTCCATCTCCAGAGAGGCCAGCTGTGCCCCTGCTGCACTGAAATGGCAGATAAATGGGGTTCTTGAAGGCAGATGGCAGTTTCTTATGGATAATGTAGTATTCCAGTAATTATTGGAGGAAAATGATGTAACCTAATGTGTATTAGTTCTGTTTACTATAATCTAAAATGTATTAATATTGTGGCAGTACCATTCTGTTTAATGGTTGCATTAATACATACGCTGCCGCTATTACGGTACTCTTGCATTTATATCACGCACTTTACTGCAATATCTACAATAGTATTGCTTTCAAAATTATGGGCAAAGTTGCCTGATTTCATGGGTGGGTCCTACCACAAATAGTAGATTTCATGGCTTGTCGTAGATTATTAGGAAAGTCATGTGAGGCAATTATTTATATAGCTTAACTGGTTATCAATACAAATTTTATGAACAATAAAAACAAACACCAGTCTCTCAGCAGTAAAGCTATTAGGATACATATTATAGCATTTGTATAGAGGCTTCTGACCACTTACTTATTCACAGGTATCAAGTTCAGTCGGCTGTGAGAGCGCTCAGATGCTAAAAGCTGGACTGGGCAGCATACGTTTCATGAGGACCTGAGCCGGATTGCACAAGTACCTTGTTGCCAACAACAATAGACCAAAATATGAGAGAAAAGATCCCTTTTAAGTAATGTCCAAAAATATCATTATAAATACAACCCGTTAGTGCGTTGTACTTCCATATTCTATAGGTATACTGTATTGTTACTCTGCCCAGCTCTCAGGGAAATAAAGCAGTCCCAGGCCTCTCAAATATTAGGATCCTTCTTGATCTGTCACGTGCCTGTAAGTTTTTGATTTCCAGTTCTTCAGCCATGAAGATACTCATTGCAAAGACTCCTGTCAGTCCTTCCCCACTAGCAGCCACTCCAGATAGGAGCAGTACTGAAGTAATGACCCAGCTAGCGATACGGGGAGATCTTCATTTTGCTTATTCACAATTTCAGAGGCATAAAATGAACTGCACTGGGAGGAAACAAATCCATGTATAACTTTTACTGCTATTTTCTGATCTCTCAGTTTATTTTTCTGTTATCTAGAAAGATATTGCATATTTTAGGCTATAACACTGGCAGGATCTGTTTAAAGACAATTAAAATGCAAAATTTAAGGTTGCATGGGAGTATAATTTTATATGATTTACTGTCTGGCTTTTGCCAAGCACTCCACTGTCACCAGCATAACATTTGGTAAATTTAAGGACTGTGCTAGCCACAAGGTATTATCCACATCAATCTTTTTTTTTCTTTATCTGTTTTGAACAAGCTGTTTCATATATTGGAAATTTTTTAGCAAACAGAATAAGGCTTATACAAAAGGACTTAGCATTTAACATTTTCACACACTATTGAAAAGTTAAACTTCAAAGATGATTTTTCTTCTGATTGCTAAGCCTTAATTAAACCAGATTGCAAAATATTAAGTGTACAGTGAGAGATTTGAAGCAGATATTTGGAATCAGGACATCTCAGCAATGGTTTAGTTACATTTTCTTCTGACCTCTGAGCACAGAAGTTACCCCAGCTGAGGCTCTGAGAGTAAATCCTGACAGCATTAAAGTCAGTAGCAAATTCACTCAATCTCTGGAAAATAGGCCTATAATTACAGACTTAAGAAGCTCAATCTACTTACTTTGTCCAAGAGGAGGATGTGAGATGATGGGATGATGGTCTACAAGGTATTACCTGAAGATGATACCTTCAATAGCAGATAGCTCCTTAATCTAGGCGAAAAAGGGGATCTGAGGTGCCAGGGTTAAAAGATGATCCCAACAAATTCAGAGGAGAAATTGGCAACACTTCCTCAGCGGTTGGATCACTAGGTTCTGTGATGAGTTGCTTGGGAGTAGGAAGCATTCCCTGCTGGGAGCTTTTAAGTCAGATTACAACTTCAGAGCCTTGTTTCCGCAAGGGGATGGAGGACCCTGCTGGGACCCCTGGTGCCAGGACCTGTGGAAAGTCTCCCTTCACCAAGTGCAATCAGAAGTTTGCTCTCAAAGAGTTTTATCAGCTTTGGCCTTGCAGCTTATAGCCCCGCCAAGCCTCACCTAGGCAGTGCTGTTCCCATCAGCTGCGCCATGGACGTGTGGGTACGTGTCGCACATGCTAGTGACAAGGGAAGTGACAGGGAGTAGCCAGAAAATTGAACTTAAAAAGCATGGGGGTGATACCAACATAACCTAGCCTGCCAAAAGCTTGGTGGTCCCAACAGCTGCCTGTTGTAGAGTTATCAGGGGCCAGCAGACAGCAGCTATTGTGCCAAGTGACACGTCACTTCTGCAAGAAAGAAATTAGAATTTCCTCCAAAATTAGAATTTCCTCCTCAAAACTTGCTTGGAGGGTGTAAAGATTAGTGCTTTCCATCCAGTCCCTCACCATCTTCCCTGCTGAGAAAGATGCTGTCTGCCCTGAGTCCCATGGGGGACCTGAGGGCCGGGCTCCCCATGCTTTTTCTCCCATTTTGAGGGAAAGTTATCCTGGCACATAACCTCATTTGCAGTAAAAAACAGTTTCCTGTAATGACATAGGTTATTATTCAGAAGATACAGTGGAAGGAGGATTAAGATTTGGTCATAGTTGTGTGTTTGATGTCATTGTGCGATGTACACAGAAGGATGATGTACCTAAATTACATATCCTCAAAGTCTTTCTGACAAATACTTTGTGAGAGCCTTCAAGAGAAGAAAAAAAAACAACAGACCAAACTCAGTGTCTTCTAAACCTGCCATTAAAAGACCAATTCTGTAAGTGTTATTTTGTTAAAATAGTTCTGGGGTGTTTCATCGAGCTGTGTTTTCTCAGACCTTGGGGTTCTTTGCAACAGACTTTAATTCTAAGAACTTAAGTCAAAAAGTCATTGTATTTAAAGACTAATTGATGTGGCTAGCTACAAGGAAAACTATTGTGAATACCTTTCCGTCCCCCACCCCCTTATACAAGCTCTGTTCATCTCATGTAAATGTTTCAGAAGCATTTTTGCTCTGCCTTAAGGCATTTCAATTAATGCTCAGATACATGCTGGTAAAAGCTTTACCTTATGGTTGTTGACTCTGAATTCCCTAGTATTCAGCAGCAGGTTTAGGACATCAATAGGTAGCAACAACTAACATGAAAAAGTGAATTAAATCTTTTTCTCTTGAGAGACCTCACATTTTCTACCTTGTTTTTTAGAAATGCTGTGCTCCTTCCTTACTGGCAGAGACAGATCTCTTACGGGGGCTCAACAGGGTTTCCCACAGGAGTATTACCGTGCCCGTAGCTTGACAGTGGTCATGCCCAAAATGAAATCTACATTTTAATGACATTATGATTATCATGAAAGACAAGACTGTTCTTAACCCATGCTGATGTGCCTAAGTGTTGCAGTAATATTTATGATATGCAGGGGTATTTAGAAAACAGCTGTGATACCTACGAGTGCAGTTTGCAGCACTGACCTGACAGATATAAAGCTCTGGGTTAAGATAGTTTAAATAGACTTCTACTTATTGCAATTACTCAGTGCCGAAACTGTACAATTAATTGTAAATCCTGTGGATTAATCTCTTCCTTCTCTAAAAGGGAACAAAAAAACTTTTCATGGCCTTGTAGATTTCTGCTGTTTATTTTAACACTTAAAAGATCACTCTGAAATGACATGGCATGCATTGATGGCTTTCATGTGATATGAAAATTTGGGTTTATTCTTGATTCCTTTTAATATGTTAAGAGTAATATTTATCCAGTTTGCATTTGTGGAGCTAAGTCTATTATATTTGATTGGAGAAGAGGCAGCACTGTGGAGTTTAAATGGTGTGTTTATAGGCAGAGCGAAAATTTTCTGTAATACTTCTGTAATATTGCAATATTACTGTAACAATACTGCTGTATATTTCTGAAATCCTAATATTTTCACATAGATTTTTCCAATAACATCAGGTTCAGTCTTCCCCACAAGCAATCCAGGAGACTGACTAACATTTCTAAACGTGGGACAATCTGAAAAGGTGGTGGTATTTAAAAGTAGATTAAAGAGTGTAAGGGAAACTTGAAGCCCAAGCAAACATAGTTTAATGCTTTCTGCAGTGGTTTCATAGTCTCTCGATGTTCTCCAGTTGTCTTTCTTCAGCTTTCTAGTCTAGTGTCCTACTTCTAGGCTCAAGTAGATGTTACTGATTTGCATGTGGTTTCATTAGTAGAATAATAATATGCACATCTATATTATATTACCAAGCAGGACACTGATCTGGAAAGAGAAGAAGAAAAAATCATCATGACAGAGTATGTTATGTGAACCTAAGGAAAATATCTAGATTATATCTCACCCTCCTGATTTAGGCACATAGTGAACCAGTCCTCCTGAAGTAAATATCTACATTGTGCATAGAGAGAGGTCCATGTAATTTAGGTTCCTAATCCCTAATTAATTAGATTCCTAATCCAGATCTCCCTCTCTGCAGGCTTTCAAAGGCACCTACTTCTCTTTGTTGATTACAGAGGAAATTTCCACCCCATCCCCATAAAAATGACAGAGTCGGTTGAGCAGTAGTAATGAGGAAAGCCTGGAAACTGGAGTGAGCAGGAGCAATAGGATGAAATGTGATTTAAAATATGGAGCACGGAAATTACACAGAAATGTGTTGTGTATGGATGTATGATGGAAAGGGGAAATTTTTTGGAAGCATCTGAAAGAAGAAAAAGAAAGGCAGCATTTCCACACTCTGATTCCACAAGGCTGTTGATAACCCTCACTCATAATGGCACTCACTTCAGTGGAGCTGCTGCTTGATAATTTTATTGTGATGCCTATTTTCAGTGGAACATTTGAGATCGAATCAGTGCTCCTGGACCATTGAAAGTTTAAACATAGAAAACTTGCTCAAAAAATGTCTATACTAGAGCTGAGTTATACAAAACAGCAGTGGCTTCAAAACTTAACTCCAAAAGTCTGGTTCCTGCCTGGGTTCCCTGTTTGCTGGGAATCCAGTTAGTTAATAAAAAACGTGCAACATTTTCTCTTGCCTAAATTCCAGCAGCTATGTAAATATCAAACTGTTATTCTGGGTAATCAAACAATAGGAAAGTTGTTTGTGTGTACTGCATTATTGTTAATTAATTTACATCCAGAAGTACTTTAAATGTATATGCAAACATACATTAATCATGTTTTAAAGGCAAATGTGGGAAGAGCAAAGCTTGTAAGAGTAGCCATGTAGATGTAGAAACCGTTAATGTTTCCGATGCCCTGTGGTAGGAAGAAATATATTAAAAATTGATTTTTGGTTTCTGCCTTTTTCTTGGTAACATTTACAATAAAGGATATAGCAGAAAGTAGCCTTTAAATTGATATTTCAAAGCTTTTTATGTTTGGGATGTGTTTTTCCTTATTGTTAATGGGTTTATATAGCAGAGTAAAAATGTCAGCTTCTGAATATGATGGTTTTATTCTTCTGTTAAAAAAAAAGAGATGAGTTTAGCATTCATTAATTATTTAAATATCAACCAAAATATTTGGCACACTGCTACAGTAAGTGGTATTCTTAAAACAAGGCTCAGAAAAGCGTGCCGTCCTTTGAATGTAATGTGAATGCAGTGCAAGAGGGTGTGTAGCATTAACTCTCTCTCAGCTTGGAGCAAGGTGTTGCTTGCTGCTGTATCTGCACACTGCGTGCGGTGAGTGATGAGATGTGTATTTATGGTACTTTCACCGCCGTGATTCAATCTTCACCCATTTACACTTTTATAATTGAAGAGCCTCTCTTAATCCAAGAAAAGCGAATTATAATGCGTTTCATAGCTTCTCCCAGTTCATAGCCACACTGTATTGAGCAAGCAGCCTTGTCAGATTGTTTTCTTTTAATAAGATGCTTTGGAAAATAGCAGTCCTTCACAGGCTTTAAGGTACATCTGAAACGTGACTCTCAGAAACTGCAGCAGTATGGAGTTGCTCTAGACACAGTCTCATTAATCAAATGCTGGCTCTAATACTTTTCTTTATTTTTTTTCACTTTTGCAAGTAACATGCATTTTTAAATAATTTCATAAAAGTAGTGTTGTCAGGTGGTAAGATTTACAATGTTTTGTTCTAATTCAGCAGAACTCTTCAGGGATATGGTTCTGTATTTTTTTACGAGGATTTCTTAAACCTTCAATACAGTCATAATGTTTTGAAGTGCTAATTGCCAAACCTCCTAAAGTGTATAAAGAATGACATTTCATGCAGCATCATTGATCATATTTTTAGGGAGTCCGTTGATGGATTAATCAACCATCGTAACCTTCTGTGCAAAAAAAAATGTTGATAATAAATGAACTGTAATCTAAAAAGCCTACTGCTAAATGAATTGAAGTTGCAGCAGCAACTGAAAAACTGAGTAATTACAATATCACGGTGACAAAACACTAATGTGGAAGTTTACTTTCCCAGTTAAGTCTTTGCAAGGAGCTGCTTGTGGAGGTTGGGAGCATGTTGTCCTCCAGCCGTCCCCACCACCTGAGTTGCCAGTGGGGCGGTCAGGGTGGGTGGCAGTGGGTCTGGGCAGCCCATTTGACCTGGAAAGAGCCTTGCTACAAATATTTACTGAATATTACTCTGATGCCATTCAGTGCACTGTTGTAAAATGTTTAGTGCCTTTTTAATGTTGGCGTAGCAGCTGTAATATATGAAAAGTGAAAATTTACACGGTAGGTGAAATAATATATAAAGAGCAATAAGTAATTTAAAATCAGGCATCGAACATAAAGGTGTCATTTAGCCCTCATTTATATTTTTTAAAAAATTAGAGTCTTGTTCCTTGAAGTTTGATTACCACAAAAACAGATGGACTCATTTTAACATATTTAATCGTGATGAAAATAACTCATTCTTATTTGCATTTATATTTAATTAATATAAGTCAGATAGCAGGTTGAAGATGGAGAGAGAGGATTATGACACAGGTTTTTAATGCATGCAGGCTAGGGTTGGATCAACTGTCTCCTCAAGCTGTAACCTGCTGGGACATTTCCCCCCCCCATCACTTCCCAGTTTGTGTCTCATCAGCCATGCAAGGGGTAATTTTGGAAGGGGTTTTGAGCCATTGTTCTCACATGGGACATATATGAGCTGGTGGGTTGTCTGTGAGATGCTATATCCCCATATTAAATGCCTCAAACACCCAGCCTTCCCACAACAGTTCTGCGTCTGCCTTCTTTTTCACACTTATTTTTCTTGTTTTTAAAAAATAGCATTATGCTGTAGAGTGGTATTGCTAATGTAATTCAGTGTCGCCATATGATGTAGAATTGCCAGAATAGCTGTCTGGACCCTTTTATTTAAAAATATATGCATATACATGTACATATACACATCCATGTACATGCATGTGTATATAAAGGTTTTGCATTCTGCTCCCACCCTGTCAGACAAGCATACCCACCATAGCCCTTTTTTACTGTGTTGTGCTGTGAGAAAGGGCAGATCCTGCCGACAACACTCTCCTACTGCACTGGTCTCCACAGCATTGCCCTCCTCCGTCATGCCACGGAGGATTTAGGACTGACTGGGATGAATGCGGGTCAGTGGGATACAGCCTGCAGGTGACCCTGTTGCAGGTGATGGTACTGACCCAATCGTGAATGTACATAGTGACTGCAGATAGAGAGCAACCTTTTTCAAACTGGGACTTCCCTGTGAAAGGAAGGACACAGGGCAAACGGTGATTTTTATACCCTTTCTTTTATCATAATTGATGTTTCCATCTTACTCTTCTGTTCCTCCAAGTTATGACATTGTGTCCAAAACGACATTATGATATTCCCTCAAAATGTCATGGCATGAATGAGTAATTTCTGATGAGTGAATCCCCAAAGGGACAGTTTGAACTCTCTCTGCTCCTGCTATTGAACCCCATTCAATTAAATGTGGAAATCCACAGTCAGTTAAATGTGGAAGAGGAAAGCTTCATGGGATCTTCCCTGAAAGGCAGCTGTTAGCGGTAGGAAAACATTGAAGTCAGCACTCTTTAGTGGTGTTTCTTTTGTAAGATATACATTAAAAGAGCTGAAATCTCTTGAGATGCTTTTGATAAGCACTGATATTAAATGCCACAGTCCTATCATGCTTCTTTAAAGGTGAGCATTATTAATAGAGCACCGTGTCTTTCCATTGTGCTTCAGATGTCTTAATTCTTTGGTTTCTCTCAGTTACTTTGCCGACTGCTGTGTCCAACATACCTATTTTCTGAAATCAGAGTAGCTGTCTCTTGATGCAGAAGTAGCTCTCCCCTTCTTCACTTAAAAAGAAAACAATTCTCACACTTACATGTTAGATGGCTTTGGTTACTTTAGTATGTATGCTGTATTAAAGAATTAATTCAGTGTTGTAGTTGTTATTATTATCATCATCATCATCATCATCACTGTCATCATAACCTTGGGACTTGGTGGTGGCCAGCTGTGCTGCAAGCCCTTTACCTCAGAACTTTTCTGGAAGGAGGCTGTTTGCTCTTCTCTGGCTGAAGCCTGTACATCTTTTCTAAGCCCTGCTTCATCTTTATCAAAGCTGATGTAATCCCAGCCAGCTTCCATGCAGAGCTTTCATACCACAATGTTTGAAACAATCTTCATTTTCAGACCCTCAGCAGGCTAAGTAGGGAATTTTTTTGTTGTTTCTTCTGCATCATTTCCTCTAGATCTCTGCTCCGGCTGCTGCAGTTCTCTGCGCTGTGCTCCACTTGCTCCAACATAAGCCTTGCAAAGAGCCCGCAAAGGCTTGGTTGAACACCTTACTCAAGAGATTAAAATGCTATCAATGGAAATGATTGGTTCATTGTTCAGAATTTCCACATGCAATCAGTAATTGTTCTTGTTTTCAAACAAAACTGCAAAGTAACGCCGCCGTTGTCTCATTTATAGAGACTGTGGAAAATCTGTAGCGAATTACACTTCAGCTGAAAAAACTGAGATTATTAAAAGAACAGTATGCTTGGTGGACTTTCGGTGCTAGTTGCCAGCTTGTGTTTAGCCATGAACACTTCAAACTTTCATGTATTCTCTTCCCATAAAGCATTCTCTGAAGTCTCTGTATCATGGCACTTATCTTAAGTGCCAGTATTATCTTTCTGAAAAATTATAATTTATTGAAAACTTTGGCTGAGAGAAACCTTCTTCAACCTTAAATTTCAGTTTTCAAGAGCAGACCAAAGTGAGGGCCAGTGTTTCAGTTATTCGACTAAACCATCCTTACTCCTCACTGTAGCAATTTTAATGCCATGCTTTACATTGATGGAGTACTTCCTTTCGCCTGAGAAAATGTGTGTTCAGAAAGGTTGCGTTTACATTCAGTTAAGGCAGAAATATTTCATGCTCACAGGTGGATATTTTCATCTGGGTGGAGTTTACTGAGTTACTGAAATTTATGTGAAATTTTACTGTGTAGTGAGAATGCAGTTCTGTTCAACCGAAGAAAAGGGTGCATGAAATTTTAGTATAGACGTTTGGCTTTATCTTTAAGGAACATTAAAATAGACATCAAAAAATATAGTAATGTAGTGGGTTTAAAAACCAAACCAAACAGCAAGGGGAAGCACGCGAATTTGTGTGACAACCAATTTCATAGCAAAAACTTTGCAAGAAAAAAATTATGTATGTCCAATACTGATAAGACTTTGTGAGTGTACATTTTCAGATGTGATTCTCTTAGTATTCCACCCATTCATGACAGCACTCCAAGAATAGTAAGCACAGTCCCCAGCCTTCCCTCCATGAAAGCAGAATATATATAGGGCATGAAACAAAACTTCAGTATACAGAACTGCCACTGCAAAGTTAAGAACCTGACATTGAAATGAATTTGTAAAATTCCCTTCCCTGGCTCCTCCCTCCACTGACGAGCTCTGTCCTGCTGTGTGACATTTCAGTTTCCAATGGGGTATGTATTTGCTGTCTCTTCTTTTTCAACGCTGCTAGATCTCAATGCATGAGCTGGTCAGCAGTGAGTAAAAATATATCTATTTAGAGCAGCCACTGACACCTACTCATCTTAAATTCATTTGTTGGGCACAGCGTATTTAAATTTTAGCAAAAGTGCTTTTTGTCACAGAGCTTTGAGTTCCCTGCCTGAGATGCAGCTGTTGGCAAGGGGCAGCAGAAATACAAGTCAGGCACATATTTGGTGGCATGAAAGAGAGAAGAGCTGAGCCTCGGACTTGTTTCTGATGGCAGCATGTCCTGAGCAGCTGCAGTGTGTTTCAGCCGAGCTGTGGCCTGCCGTTATTCAGGGCTCCTTCCAACAGCACCAGTCTGAGAGAAGTCATGGCACTATATTAGCTTTCTGCATAGTTGCTGTTTTTTCCCCCCGAAATAACAATCCAGCCTTCTTCTTGCACAAGTTATTTCTCAAATCTTTTAAAGAACAGCCCTTAATAACATGCATTTACATGGAGGTAGATGGAGTGTTTTGAGAAGAGTTTTTCCGAGCGTTTATTTTAGACGTAGGCTTAGTTATGACATTATCGTGTGACATTCCTGGAGGCTTGATATTTGTGATCTTCACACAGTAATAACGTTCACTGTGGTAGGTAAAATGTAGCTATGATAATTATGCCTTACTGATGTTTGATGACAGGATGTTGTTTCTTTTTGTTTCCAAATAAAATCATGAGGAAAGAGAAGAAGATCGGTACCCTGCTGCCAGAGAGGGAAGGAGCGCCCGGCATGACCCAGGCTGGCTGTGGTGAAGAGGCTGGCCCATGGCTGCTGCTTCTTTGCTGAGAATGGATTTTTGTGCGGAACATGCTGTCAGGAGTCTGCTGAAAAAACCTGGGAGTCCCCATTTCTGTGGCAGCTGGCCCTATATCTAGAACGCATGCAATATGCACACAGATGTGGGGAATGGTGACAACATCATTCTTTTTATGGTCTTCATATGTGTAGAAAAAGGCAGGGCAGAAAACTAATTACTTTTCATTTAATGGCTTATTGATATCGAGGACTTATAGAAGCAAAAAGTGTTAAAATCCCATGGACTGAAACCATCACTTCTTTATGTCCTGCCCTTTCACACCAACCCCATTCAGAGATGCCATATACAAGTGTATATATTCAGAGCCACCTCTCCCTTCCCCTCACACAAATGACATTTCATTTTATTGAGATGTAGATAAATGTGCAGGGGGAGAATATTCTGTTTTTTCAGGCCTTTCCTTAATACTATTAAATAATAGTGTAATTAAAGGCTCCAGCAATTTGCCATCTCTTTTCACATAGAATTACTTCAGATGTCTGGCATACACACTCACCCTGTTGTTCAAAGCCATTACAGTCCATACAGTCAATAATCTGCAAATTAAAAATTCAATAAGTAGACACATTAAAAATTGCATGGTTCCAATTCAGTCCATACTCCTGATTCAGGATGCTTAGTGCTGGAAGGCAGTTTCTGAGAAGCAGGAGATAGTGCCACCATTGCAGGATGCCTCAGCCCATCCTCAGACCATGCCTAACCACGACGTAGCTGCAGAACAAGGGCTTTCTTGCAGGCTGTAGTGAATCTATAGCTATTATATGAACAGAGACCATAAATAAATGGGCATAAGTGGTTATACCCAAGCTATCCAAGTAGCTTGGCATGCTGGTAAGGCTGGTACTAGTCCCTGCATAAACTTAAGGGGAAGTGCAGGTCTGACTGAGTTATCAAGAGCCCAGCCTGGGTGTTCCTGAAGCAGGCTTCTCTGCTAAGGCTGCTTCAGCCCAGCCTCCCTCGACCTCAGTCAGGAAGTGATGTGGCTGAAAGCCATCCATTCTGAGAATCACTCAATGGGGATTATTGAAGGAGACTGATGTTAAGTCTCCATAGACTATCTTCTGTTTGTTTGTTTGAATTCAGCCTGTTGTTATGGGTTGGGCGGGGGGAGGGAGGGGGGGAGAGAGGTAGGGAGGTTGCAAACCATCATGCTTAATGTTCTTGCTCCCACTTGTTTTGCTGGTGTTTAAAGACCTGGTTTCTAGCGGGGGATTTTTGTATGAAAGCCCAAACCATCAGTCTTGTGAATGTTGCTTTGCAGTAAGTAGTCCCCACTAGTGAGAGGCCACTGTAATTCAAAATTTTCATTTTCAAAACATCTCCGAGCTTACCGTGGCAGGAAAAGCTTGTTACCTTTGCAGCAGTCGGGTTGTTAATGCTGAGCGCAGTGAAGGTAGTTTTCCTTTCAAACAAAATACATGACTAGGAACTGGCTAATACGCCTTAGCTACACTCTGGGGGCTCTGTGTTGTGCGCAGTCTTTGGGAGGAGTTCTGTAGGCACGGGTTGCTTGCCCCCTTTCAAAGGACATTTAAAGCTGGCAAAACGATCGCTCCCCAAAAAATAGAAGACCCTGTTAGTGAAAGGCCTTCTGTCTTTACTAGGGTTCCTGTTCTACCCATCAGAAATGCTATTTTCCACAGCTTTATCCATCCCCACCTTTTTTCCCTGATGTGAAAGGAGCTTCTTCACTGCAGCAATTGTGTCTCCTTTGAATCCCTGTCAGTCTATGCCTTTTACACATGCGATGCCATCAGACTGCACAGCATGCTTGGGAAGATGTAAAGCCCCAGATGGCTGTGCCCAGCACAGTCTTGACTTGACAGCAAAGGTAAAAAAAAACCCAAAACACAAACAAACCACCAAAGCTACCAGATGACGTTAGTCTTAATCATGAATGATCAATGCAAAAATATTTTAGACCTTTACTCACACATGATATTAAGGGCAGTTTTATCTCTAATTCTGATTGATCAACACATTGTTACACAAATGCATTTTATGTCTCTCTCTTTTTATCTCTGGTGAACATTTATAGGATAATTTATTTTTTTTTTTTCTCTCTTCATTGTGGTGAAAGGCAGAAAGACCACGAAAAAGTAATTTCCTTCTGGCGGCAGGATGTAGGGGGCAAGGCACTCATGAGCTCAGTGACAGAGGGGACTGCACGCCCTGTGCTGAGAGGTGCAGGGACCCTCACCAGGCTCTGCATGCCGTGCTTGCGTGCTGCTTCTGTCCCAGCTGTATAGGATGCTGAGCAGGTTTGGGGATGCCTGGAAAATAAATTGCATCAGTCTACTATGCATAATACACACTAATGTGGGACTAAAATTTTTATTCAGGGTTGAGGAAGGGATATGGATGATGAATTTTAGCTCTGGTAGGTTTGAACCTGAGCAAACCTGATCTTTTGGAGGCTAAGAGATGTTGGATGTGATGAGGATGTGTAATGCTACGGCACGCTGGTGGTCTTGGGTTCCTCTCCCAAGTGCATTTAGCCAAGCAGAACTTAGCCTGTTTATCCTGATAATTAGAATCTAGTTTTCTATTTAATATTTACTAATAACACCATGCACTTACAGGGCCCTCCATCCAAGCACTTGACAAACCTTAATGGAATAAGCCTCATAGCACTCTGGGGAGGGAAGTGAATACCATTTTGTTCATCATGCTGAAATAGTAAGATGATGTAATTGTACCTCCCTGATTTTATTTATTTCTTTTCTCCCATTATCTCTTTGATAAAAACCACTAACTAGCAAAGAAATCTATTGTTTCAGAAATTCTTTTGGTAGTTTAACTATAATGTAAGATTAGTAACCAATTTAGACAGGAGCATAATTAGCGTAAATGTCTCCAGTAACTCCCTCTGATGAATGCCACTGCATTTGGATATTCACTTGTAGGACATGAAGCTAAATAATAAAGAGGTTTTCTCTACAGAGTGTGTAAACAGTGTCTGTGAATGGAAAAAAGGCTTAACTGGGACTTTCTGAGCCTTCATGAGACCAACTGTTGGTGAGCAGAGGCAGAGCCACATCAAGCGTAGGTTGAGTGGGGCACCAAGAGCGCACAAGGTGATGCTGTAGGGCCTGGTGAGATGTGCTCTAGAAGATGGGAGCAGCCCAGAGGGATCAAGCATTGGGTGGAAGATGCCAAGGATACCAAAACATTATGCTGTGGTTCTGACTGGGAGGAAAGGAGAGAGTAATGAGAAGGTTGTATGTGCGGTGGCAATGGGGAGATCTGTATCAGGCACTCCTCATGTAGTCAGCTTTAGGAATAATTCAGAGAACTGGTGAAAAAAGGCGGGAAGCGACTTGTATGGGTGATATATATACTGTTGATGTGAGCTGGGGCAGACAAAGAAAAACTGCAAGCTTTTCTCCAATATTGATACATGCTGAGCTTTAGTTACAGGTTGGAAGTACTTCTCATATGCAGAGTCCGTCATCTGCCTGTGGCACTGACCATGCAATTGCTGGAATTAACACTGTGCTTTATGCAATTAAAAAAAAATACTTGTTATTTTATATCAGGCTGGGACAGGACTTTATTAGTCCTGATTTGAAGGTGATGCACTAATGGCAGTATTTGTCAGATGGGTTTTTGCAGCCTGAAAGCTGCAACTTTAGGAACTGTGGGAAAACAATCCAGGATGATGATTTGGGCTTGTTTTCACGTTCCAGCCTGGAGTGCCTTCTGATACAGCACAACAGCTGAAATGTGTAAGGGAAACACATTTTACTTCTTCTGGCTCAGAACAGCAGCAGCAATTTGGCGAATGGGCCCACCATTTAAATCCTGGTGCATTTTAAATGACCAGGTGTCCACTCAGTTGCCTGCCTCGTTCATTGTCAAAATAAAAGGAGCTTCTTGCTCACTGAGGAGTTCATTCTGAGTGACCACATGGTGCATGATACCTCCCCTTCGATCAATGCGATGGTATTTACATTTCCTTTCTGATCAGACAGTGAAGGAAGACTTCATATTGCAAAGGATCCGTTGTTTTTTTTTTTCCAGTCACTCTGTGCAATAGATACGGCCAGTGTTGGGCCATGTGGTACAGCAATTTTGGGTTTTTGACAAATCCCTGCAACAGAGTGGTTAGGTATCTTCTCATTAGAACTCCTGAGATTTGTGCACAGCCCCTGTGCATCAAGATAAAAATACCTTTAGGTTTGCATTTCAACAGAAATATCAGCTATCTTTTAAAACATATTTTGAAATATCTATGTATGAATGAAAGTGTTGCAGTAAAACATTACATCAGATAATTTCTCCCTCCTTCTCTTGCTCTCTTTCTTACAAATGACTTTGTCTGTTTCAGAGGGGAAAGCCTAGCCAGCATGCTGGACTATCTGTTAACTATAGGGATTATGTTTAGACTGCTACATTCAAGATTTAACTCTGAACTAGGAATAAATATATATTTTCATATTATAGAACTACATCATACTCCTAAAAATAATACCATTATAGAATTGAAACTAAATCACTTTGATCTTTTGGTTCATTCTTAATGGTGTATCTGAAATATCTGTTGAGACCCCTTGAACTTCAGTAGGCATTGGTTCAGGCCCTGAACGAGGCAACTTCAAGGATTTCTGCATTTTTTGCACCACTTTTTAATAATAATAATAATAATAATAATAATAACAACAACATCAACAATAATTATAACAACAACAATAATTATAACAACGATAGTAATAACAACTGTTAATCTAGGATATGCTTTAAAATGTCTCCCCTGGACATTAAAAAATGCTAAATATAATTTAGTTGATATTTTATGCCATCATAAGTAATTTTTATTCATTGTAAACACATTTCTAGTTGTATAAATCAGTTTTGTTTAGTATTCACTGGAGATAAGACAATGTATTTCCAAAGGTTTTCAGGTGAAAAAAAATTAGCAATTCTTAATAGAAACATAAATGTTATCTAGTGTTTTTGATACAATTAGAATGTATCAGCAAAAAATCCTAGCCTTGGATTTGTTTCCCATTTCAGATAATATAGTACAAGCACTCCCTAATAAATTTAGCAGTTGGAAATTGATTTATGCTGAACCTTTGTGGTATTAACATTCTTGTTTTATAATTACGAGCAAAAGGAGCATAACCTTTTCCTAATATATGGTAAAGAGAGATGTGCTGTTTCAGGAAAAATCATATCTCACTGTTTTTACTTTCTCTCTCGCTCTCGTTAGCCGTGCTCTCGGTCCTTCAGCTAACGCTGATGCATGCTGACACATAGTGAAAGTACCAAGACTGCAGCAAAACTATATGCTTCTGTCTCGTTGTTGGGAATACAACACATGGCCTTTTGGCACACTCCCTAAACGTTGAAGCAGCGTACGGATCCTTCTGGGATCTTTATTAGTACAAAAATAACAAAACCCTTTTTACCCTCTGCTTTAAAATGTTGACACAGGCAAATAGGGCCTGATTTTAAACTAGCTTGAGTAGCATTGGTGTCATGTCTTTCCTCATTTTTCAGGACCATTTTCAACATGATAATTCTCATTATGAAAAATGAGGTATATTAAAATAAAGGGATTTTACTTTGCATTATACCTGTGAAAGCTACAAAGTACATGCTATTTTTCTGCATTGGTTCTGATGCTGAAGAACCATCAGATCAAAAATGTGGTTTTTTTTCCTCTGTATTGGTGGTATCTCTTTACACCTTAAATTCCCATTAATATAGTTAGAAGGGTTGACACTGAAATCCCCGACCAACCTACGCACAGCTGTGCTGCCTGTTTAAAGGGCAGCTCCTCTCTCCAGCTCCGTGCAGCCTGCCTGGGCTGCTGAGGTCTGCACAAGCGGAGCTGTGTAACAAAGCTGCTGTGTGGGATCAGGAAACAAAAGCTGGTCAGGAAATAGTTTAGAGTTGTTATTCTGTCTTCAGCAAAAATTAAAAAGAGCTTTTTTTATTATTATTTTTTAAATATTTTTTAAGTACTCCCAAGTCCTGAAAAGCAGAGCATGGGCAAGGTTTTCCTCTTAACAGCAGATGGGGTTTTTTTGCCTTTCCTTGGCAAAGTACTGCCTCCCCATCCCAAAATTACTGAAAAGCATCAGGTACCAAACAATGAAGTCAGGAGCTTTTTGAGAAGAATGTTTTTTGTCTGGAGAAAATGTGAGTTGAAAAGAGAGATCAATAACTCTGTTTCTAGAAAAGAATTATTTGCTATCAATCAAATTTTTAACAGGCTTTAAAAAATAAAAAAAACCAAAACCAAACACCAACTGGTTCTCAAAGAGGCACCCATCACAGCATTGGAAAGCAGCTTCAGTTTCCAACTGATATTAAAAGACATCTTTTATTTATCTCACCTGGGTACTGTAGGAGGGTTCTGGAAACACCTACAGGTGCCTCACCCTCCTCTCCCATATCCCCTCTGCAGTTTGGGAGCCCCTGCAGAGATAGACTGTGTGCCATGAGTAAGGGTTCAAATCCAGAAGAGCATTTAATTCAAGTGTGTGAGTAATCCTGC
>NW_010320461.1:29054-39919 GCF_000700745.2 Antrostomus carolinensis
GTTAAGTGTGTGCTTAAAAGCTTTGCTAGACTGGGGGCATGGCCTGCCCCCTCCCCCAAACACCACACAAAATCAGGTCTGTGGCCAAGAGATCTATTGCATCAAGCAGGATTGCCTCCCATGTCTTCTGAACCTGAATTTCATCAGCTAATTTATACTGTAGCTACTGGTATTTCCTGCTACATGAAATACCCCAAATTATTGAAGAGAAGGTTCTCAAGAGGTTAAAAAAATATAAAATGTGAAAGACATGGTAAGTGAAAATTGCAAATATGACACAATTGCTAAAAAAGTAATTAAAGAAATTATTAATGCTAAAACCAAATATGTTTTGTGTTATACAAGCATATGCCTGGGACTTGCCTATTAACAAATCTGCAATACACAGAAACAGTGAAAATCCCTATACATTACTAAACTGCTAGAGTGGAAAAATTAAACATGCTTTTTCTTTTTTCTGTCCACATTTAGTATAGTCAGTCTGTTCTAAAGACCATCCTTTTTTTGTTCTGGTGTCCTATGTTCCTTGGTTTTGTTTTTGATTGTGATTTTTGAGAAAGTAAATGTCCTGGATACAGTTTGACAGAAGATATTATCACATAGATAATATAAGTCACATTTGGAAGCTGATAAAATGGATTCGGATTTCCCTTGCTCTGCTGCAGTGTTGATGATGCTTCAGAATATATAATGTGAAGGGACTTTCTATCTTTTTATAGTTTTATGTATTTAAGACTGCTATCAAAACCTGGTTTTGAATGAATGTATAGGTGTTAGGAACATGCATGATACCAATCCCTTCTCACTCTTCCCTGTACTGCAAAAGAAATAACCTGTGTTATACCACAGTTTGTGAACTATACTTTATATTTTTGAAATGCTATTATTTGATTGGTTAATTAGTTTTAACTGTCCATTCAATTTCAAAATATAAGTGAGTTCTGTTTACTCAATTTCTTACTGGGTGGATGTTGTAGTATATGCCGAGTATATTTATGATTTAAAAGTATGATGATTCAGCAAATTTACTGCATAATAATCCTTACTTCATTGTTATACTGTAAGTGGTTAAAGCCAAGTGTACAGGAATATATAATGTGTTCCTCCAGTTTTGTAGCATAGTAATACATTATACTGGTGAGCTACTGAGGCATTTATTCCAAAGGAAAGGCAGAGAGTGATTTAGAAATGCCAATAACAATAATGTAATTACAGCTGCAAAACATCTTAGTTGACCAAACAAATCTTTTCTAAATGCACCTAGAATATTTCTTTAGCACATTTAATTAAGTATATATTCAGCATATTTAGTTTAGGACCCAATTAAGCACCAAAAGCATAGAGGTATAAAATACGATGCTTGCCTTCCAGGCACTCCGGCTTAAATTCAGCAACAGTTGCATTTGGATCTGTAATACTGCTGCAAAGATGGGAAAGACAATACAAGCATGAGAGGCCATGCTGTAAACTGGCACTAGTATCTACAGAAATTACAGCAATCATTCAGATGTTCTAGCAATCGATACAGCTGAACTTTAGACAGGTTGCAGCTCTTAATTTATTAATGCAATATTTTTTCTTTTTGAATTTTCAAGTCCATCTCTTGCTTGTATGTATGCAATTAGTTGTGTTAGATTCTCTTCAACTTTGTAGGAATGGATCCTAGTGCAGTATTTACAACCATCTCTGAGTCTCTGGTTTGTATATCAAGGTGTCAAGATGTCTCAGAGGCAAAGAGCAGAACACATGCAGCGTAAGTGACAGTGACATGAAGTTACATCGCTCCAAACAGTAAATCATGATGCTGAGGGAGCGGAAGACATTGACAATAAGGTCTAAATAGAAGGACATTTTGACCTACAGCATAACACCAGATTAATGACTAGCTGATACTAACTGGCCCTATTTCCAGTGGCTGATAAGCAGCTGCTATTGATGTTTGTCCAGCTCCTACCCTGTGCAATCTGGGTGCTGGGCAGGACAAGGTGAGGTTCTCAGCATACCTGCCAGGCAACAGTGACTCTCACTCAGGTGGATGAGGGGCACCATCCAGCTTCCCTTCCAGCGGGGTCCCATGCTCACAAGCTGTGCCAGCTACCAGGCAATGTTCGTATGTTCCTACTGGTACTTTCCTAGGCGTTTGCACATATGCCAGGAAATCACTTGTCTCGTCCTATAAAGAAAAGTAGCACTGTGTGTGCCTGGCTGTGTGTTTCTGTCTGGCTGCCCTCTCTCACGGTCCAATAGAGCAGCTCCTCAAGCGTGGGGATTTTCACAGCTTCATCTTCCCCTTCTGTAGCTGTGGCTAGTACAGCTATCAGTTTTCTCATGCTGTCCTTGATCTGGTGTAAAGCTTTGTATCAGGGTTAGAGAAGCAAAGCGCCTTTGTGGTGGGCAGTTCCTGCAGAAGTAAGTACTAGTAGGGATGGGAGGGCTATTGCTCGAGTTCAGGAGCGGGTGCAAACACTGGGCATGGTGTGACTGACAACAGTAGCTCTGCTGTACAAACAGATCCTGCAATGATATCTGGTATAAGTGTAATGTGCGTATGTTTTCAGAATGGGCATATGGTGCATGTTTCTGAGATTTTTCTCATTGCTAACTGATGGTTCCTGTTACAGCAGCATGTCCTCAAACTCCAGTGTACACTTTAGGTTTAGGTTAGGCAAAAGATGGAAAAATGCTAAAAGGAAAAACCTCTGAATGTCTCGTAAAGGATTTCTTGCCCTTGAAAAATTGATAGGCTGTCATTTAACCTTGTGGCACCTCTTCAAGCTGTCAATCAGATGCTGAACATTTGAGTCTTGTGAAGTATGATACAGAGTAACAAAATGGTATCTGCTCATTCAAAATAGTGACTATTGGATTAATCTCTTGAAGTATGTTGATAACAGATGGAATAAAAGATCACATAGCACAGCTCACATAGGCTAAGGCTAACCCCAAGGTCCTGGTCAGTGTCCCTTTTCTCGTTTAATGCCACTGCTAATTAAGTGGCATGAGTGTTTGCAGCCCTATGTGGGGTGCTGCTGAAAGCCTGCTGACTGTTGGCATACCTCAATGCAATCGCTACCTGTATGGCACTGCTTGGTTTAGTTCAGTTTAATTTTGTGCTGAGGGCCCTTAGTGATGGGCTCTTATATTTACCCACTTACTGCGGGTCACTGCGTCTGCTCGCAAGTGAGGAGGTTCAGTTGCCTCATCAGAAAGATAGACCTGCTCTGCTTTTGGTCTCTGTATCTGCTTCTCCAGCAGCAGGAGAACCAGTCAGATCAAGCTGAAAAAGATACAGCAGCTAACATGGGGATGCTGCTCTTCTCCCCAAGTTTGCCTTTACATTTTGCACTCCCTGCAGGTATTTTTCATGGCTTGAAAGAGGAACTCCAGCACAGGGCCCTTCCTTTGTAAAAAACAGGAGGATGGTATTTCATGGGAGCACAGCTGTGGTTTAAGTTCAGTAGGCTGCATTGTAAACTTTTTCCTCTGAAGTTACAATTTCAGTTCAGAGTGAAATTATTTTTTTTTTCCTTACTGAGTGAAGGAAAAGCTTCCTGGCTTTGTTTGTCTAAATACTTATATTTTAATATATTTATGTCTTTATTTTGAGTCAGTAAGTGCCAAGTACACTTATGATTCTGTGTATCCAAGAAAAACAGGAGCATCCTGTAGATTATGTCTCATATCTCTTCGGTTTATGCTATTTCCATGGCATATTTAGTGATGTGACCCCATCACAAATACTATGTACAATTCAGGTCATCTGTGTGCACAAATGATAAATTCAGTTTAGAATGGGTACCAAGAAGATCAGAGGAATGGAGAGCCAGTCTTGTGAGAGGAGACTTAAAGAGCTTGGCTTGGGTAGCCTAGCAAAACAAAAGCAGAGAAGAGATCTGATTGCTTACCATAAATACTTCAGAGGGGTAAACACCAGGGAGGGAGAGGACTGTTCAAGCTACAAGACAATGTTGCCACAATAATAAATGGGTATAAAACAGCCATGAGTAAAGGTAGGCTGAAAATTAGAGGAAGAAGTTCAGACCATGAACAGGGTGAGGTTCTGGAAGAGCTTGCTGCTGAGGGTAGCAGGGGAGATCCCTTATGGGGGTGGGTGATCACTTTCCAAGAGGAATTGCACCACATTGTAGCCTGTGATACCAGGGGCCCGGATTTGATGACTGAGAACATAATTTCCATTCCTGAGTCCCTCTAGCCCTATTTAGTGCAAGGTTTGTCTTGTACAGATATGCTGGCAGGGCTCCTTTCCTCCTCTTCCATCTAAGAGGGGTAGATACCAGGCTGTGACTTGCTTTTCTCTCTGAGTATCATACTGCTGAGATTAGAATCAGGATTTAAAAGAAGATATAAGAATAAGTAATGCTGTGATCTTTCAGAGGTTGTTTTCTTTTCATCTCTATTTCCTTCCTCACACGAGTGTGATGCAGGAAGATTTTGCTCCTTTGCACACCAATGTTATTTTTATGTCAGCTTTTTGGCATGCAGAATTAGGAAAGAAATTGTCCTAGCATTAAACTAGAAACCTAGGGACTGGGAAACACTCCTGCTTTTTACGTGTAGCAGTACAAAGCTATTCTTCAACCTGAAGGGGCTATAGAAGGCAACACATTATGTTGGCAATTGTTGCAGTGAACGCTGCATCATCTGGCAAGAGGCTCAGCTTAATGTGGACAAAAAGTGAATTTCTCCATTGTACCTACATCCTTAGCTCCCTCATGATGAAAATAGAACCTGCTTTAATCTTCCCGAGGCTGACGGAAAGATATCTTGCAGACTGCAAGTCAGCAGTTGCCCACACAATTGTTTGGCAAAATCTATTTTTAAAAGTCCATAAATTCACAAAGTAGACAAACCAGGATCTAACAAAAAAATATCGTCACTAATGTACTATCCTTTTAAAGAAAGACAATACTCTCTCTTCTCCTCCTTCTCTCTTGTGGAAAACCTGCCTATTGTAAAATGTGAATGCAGAGTGCCTCTGAAGGGTCACAGCAGGCCAGATGGTGACCCTCCACTCTTGCTTCAGTAGTGCTTTGTGGGCCCCGTTGATGGCCACAGGATTGAGACACTCCCTCCAGCCAGGAAGGGTGCGGGAGCGGGGAAGGCGGGGGACGGCCGACGCCAAGGTCCCCACAGCGACACTTCGGCAGATCGCATGCGAGCGACCTTCTTGGGCGTGCGTCAGCAGGGCTGGAAATACAAACTAGGAAATCAGGTTAAGCCTCTTCTCGGTTGTCGTTCCCCTGCGCATACCCTTCTTTCCTGCTCACTGGAGTGCGCTACGTGGGAAGCTTTTGCTGACTGTGGAGTCTGCCTTGTAATTTTTCCCCACTTATTAAAGTTACAGACTCGGAATGAGTTAAAATTGCCTATCCCTACCTCTGTTCAAAAAACCTGGAAGATGTAAGAGCACACCATGCACATGAGTTACCTACACTAAGTACCCTTTGAAAATACAACCCTGGGCTTTGATGTACAGGCTTGTATTATCTTTCCTATATTTTAAATCATTCATAAGTGGTTTTCAGGCTGACCTGCTGGTCTTTTATGCAGAAAATTGTAGAGATTACCTGAAGTGAATCTGTAGTGCAGAAGTTTATTTAACTTTCTAGCTTTACATGTAAGAATTTCATATATGCAAGGGTTATTTGTGCATGAATGAGCTTGCACTCCAAACATAAATTGTTTATGTAAATACCCAAATCTGACTGTAAATCTTCAGTGAGGAAGCTTCCTTTTTGAATTAACACCTCCCCCCCAAAAAACCCCCTAAAACCAACAACCCAAAATGAGAAGTGATTATGACAGAATTATGGTTTTCAACGTGTATTATTATATGTGCCTACATTTAGATTCCCAAAGGGACCAATTTACTAATATTAAATATTCTTGCAATAAATGGGATGTGGTAAAGAGAGCGAGCTGCATATCTCTTTTTTTCCCCCTTTCTTAAAAAAAAAAAATACTTAAGAGTTGAATTTCAAATGAATAATAGTAGCATTGGAGTTCCAAACAAATGGGACTTTTTCCTAAACCTCTTATTAATTAGAAATTATCATAAGGCAAAACATCTGCATTAATTTGCTAAAGGGAGAATAAAGATTGGTGTATTGCAGTACTCACAAACTTATTCTGATGGTGCTGCAATGCACAAAACTTCTAATAAATTGGGGAAAATGATGAATTTGACAACAGGCAATTAATGCTAATCTTTCCCTTTGCAGGGGTACATTTTATGCTGGTGTTTTAAGAGCAGAATTACTAGCTCTTCTACTTCGCTTTCAGCCATACTGCATGCAGCATTCTGCAGCATGTTGTAGTAGCCTGTAAAATCCCTCATCAAAACAATGCTTGCGGCTCACAAATGGCAAGAAGCTGAATTTGGGGATGATCCTGTAGAGAGCAGACAGAGTAAGACTGCTTGGCTACTTCTGCTGTCCCCTTTGTAAACTCCTTGTCTTCAGCAATGAGAAGATGCTTTCAGTGTAGGTTGCATTGTATTCTTGAGCAGCTCATTGTTGTGAGCCTGAAATTTGGATGGATGTGATTCATTTAATGAGGAAAAGAGCTAAACACTTACTGAAGCAAATGGCAGTTTTTTATAAAGCTAATTATTCAAATTTTTCTTCATATATAATTAAAATCATGTTAAACTATTGCAGAAGAAAAAGCACCCTATAATTTCTTGTTGTTATAATGGTGTCTGGTTAGCCAACTCTTGTTCTTCTGAATACCCACTGCATGTAATAGAGCATGGGACACATTCAGTGTATTTGTGAAAGTCTCTTGATGCAGAGCTGACACATATCATAAAAATAAATAGCTTAATGTGTCTGTATGCATTGTGAGTGAGGATTTCATTTTTTAACATCCCTATTGTTCCTATTTTTAATTTCTGAGCTGTTTCATATTGGAACAGACCCAGGGACATGGGACACTATAATAATATTTAGGCATTGAATATTTGCAACTTTGGTTTAATTTCTGTTGATATTTAATTTCAGTTGGCAGAAGAAAAGATTCACATACATCAGATTTTCTTTTTCTTTCTCCTTTCTTTCCTTTCCTTCCCTGTCCTTCCTTCCTTTTCTCTCTGTCTTCGCCATCTCCCTTTCCCCCATCTCTCTCTCTCTCTCTCTCTCTCTTTTCTTTGGGTTTGAAGTGTTTGAGGTACAGAGTATTTAGTAAACAAATACTATTTTTTTCTTTGTGTATATGTAGATACAAGGTGTAAAGACACATAACTCCATGTGAGTTAACACATCAGTGCTGAGTGACAAAAAGCAGTGTTTCCTGACCTGTGAGACACAGGATTACCAGAAGAGAATAGCCACATCATTAGGAGCGGAGGTTAAGGAGCTGGTTTAGCATTATTGTCATGCTGTCTTTAAATTAATTTCAAAACTAGTTGTAGTGCTTGCTTCTACTATTCCTTTTCTCACTCTAATCTAGCTGCACCTCCTGTGTGTGTCTATAGATATGTATAAATGTATAGATGCATTGTTTTATTCTCCTGTCCCATCAAACACCTCCACCAAAAGCCGAGTCCTCCTCCTGCGCTAGATGGAAGTGTCAATATGCCAAAGGCCAACACTTTTCTATTACTTTCATCTCTGGTTTCAGTAGCAGAAATGATAGCTATCCACATTTGTTTGTGTACCTTTATAGGCCACTGTAAAGCAGTTGCTTGTGTTGTCCTGTCCTGTATGTGTAACATTAAATGATTCAAGTATTGCTCTACTCCCATCACCCAGTGGCCACCGCAAATCATGCTCCTGGTCTAGCCCAAATAACTGAGCTGGGCTCCGGGTATCTTGGCATAGACAGTGAGAAGAGGAAATTGCTCATAGCAGGCTGGAGAGAAGGAAAAAGTCTAGATGAGATTTCAGATTATGTTGCTTGCTTTCTGGAGTGCTTGCAGATTTCTGTGTATATACAAGAAAATATACAAGTACTCATGTGCCTACATGTGCACAGAAATGCCCCATGGCATGTGTAGATAATTTTTGCTGTGTTCAAGACACCAGGGTATATCCATAGGTCTCAGCAATCTCCTGTTGGATTCAGATGTGCAAAGTCCAGTGGCACACTCCGGAGAGGACTGTGAGAAGCCAGAAGTGGTCCTCAGAAAGGAATCTTCTGTAAGCCTACACAGTTCCTTAGACCATAAGCCTCTCAGAGGAATATTCTGCACATGAGCCTTTCAGTGAGGAAAGATTTTAAAGGTGTACGAGGCAGACACAGCCCATTAGATCTCCCTAGATGAGTAGCTCTCCTCACAATACACTGAAGTGACTGAGGGAAGAGTGGAGATTTCTGTAGCAAATCAGAGAATTTCTGTGCCAGCAGCTAAATCCCATATGGGAGCATCAGCTGTACTTCCAGACAGGAGTGGAGTCCTGTGGCTGCTGGAGAGATAGTGTTAGTTCCAGCCTTAAGATTGCTGAAACTCCCCACAGGGCTTTCCAACCAAGAATAAATCTGTTATTCCCTGACACAAACTGCTGAAGCTGGGTCTTCCCCATCTGCACAGTGCCCCTTTTTCCCCTGAACAGAAATAACACATCTCTTGCCTTCCAGAGCTCCTATGGTTCAAACAGGAACTGGTATTTTCCACTGGATTAGATTCTGTGAGCTTCGTATATTCTTGTTACTGTATTTTGCTCTGCAGAACTGCTCAGGAGATGGGGGACATTCCTTCCACCTGGACTTTGCATATGTATAGGAGGGTCCAGGGCTGCTTGTTGAGTTTTCACCTGCAATGTTACTTCGCATTTGTTAGCACTCTATCATTTGTGCTGCATCTTAAAAATCACTGCAGTGCTCGCTGTGAAGGTGCCCCATAGACGTTGATACTGCAATTTTTAAGGAGCAAAGATCATTACATTTTTAAATGTTCATTTAGGATTCTGATTTAAAGCCAGAAGAAAAACCTAAAAGACTCTAAGTTTAAAGCAGAAATAGTTCCATGCTAGAATAGCTGCAAATGGTAAATCATACATGTAGTTATATTTGATTGAGATAGTTTATTGCTCATGTGAGCAAAATGTCTAGCCCCAGGCACTTTGCGGGTAGTTACTGCGCAAGCATACCACCTGCAGCCATGCAGGAATACCCAGACCCCCTGATAGCACAGAGTTCGCTGTCCTGAATAGGAATTGGAGGTCATGCCAGATTGCATTGCAGTGCAGTGAAGTGGACTAGAAAGAGGCCACCCACCTCATTTGCACTTGTGCTTTAGAGTAATCGGTGCTTGAATGTCAGTGGGTGGTGATAAAAGGCTAATTTACTAACCCTCAGTGCTGTGTGCACCCCATTTCTGCATATGTGGTGGAGATCATAAAGTCTGCAAGATTGCCCACTCTACTTGAGGCCTCCGTGTTATTTTTACATCTTTTTTTTTTTTTTTTTTTTTTTTTTTAAATTTAATCTTGTATGCTCCAGTTGAGCTACATTAATGGATTATAATACAGTGTGATCTTAGGAGAATTCCACCACAACAGATAGATAGTTGGATGGACGGACAGACAGATGCAAGTTTAAAGCACAAGAGGATTTGCATATTTAGTTCTGCTTTACAGCCTCCTTTAGAAAGTGGGATTAATGATCTGCTAAATTATCACAGTTGAGAGTCTTCAGCATTAGTGTGAATGCATATCCTGCTAGAGCTAGTTCTACAACTTTTCCAGAGGCATTTACAAATCTTACTGGGGGTGAGGCGGGGAGAGGAGGGGGGATATCTGCTAGTTGATAAACAGCTGGTGACTAAAGGAGAAAAATCAGAAAATCGTCCCTTTTCTGGCAGGTCTAAGAGCCTTTTCATCACCCACTGCATACCTTTACAGTGAGAGAAGGAAGAGTGTTCTCCAAGGACTGTTTGCTTTTTGAGTACCCAAGATGCTATGTTAAGCACTTACTGCAAGTTGGCTTAGAGAAATGTCTTCAAAAAACATGTATTTGGAAAGGGAAAAAAAGCTTATGAAGGCAAGTGAACTTAAGATGGCCTAGCACACCTTTTGGTCCCTGATTTTAAAGATTTCAAAACAGCGTGCTTGAGCAAGGTGTGCTGCAGAGGATCTGGGGCAAATGCCACTATTGACTGAGCCAGCACCAGCCTCATAAACTTCTCTTTGATCTAGCCATTAAAGGAAAGAACATTACTTGGCATATTTCTTGGTTACACATATTGCATTCTTTGGTCCCATTAAATAATAATGAATAATAAATGGTGGAGTTTGGAACAAAATTCTGCAGAGCTCAGTAAGAGAAGAGGGCTAACCTACCTTCCACCTCTCATGGAGGGAGATGTGAGTGCATCCCAGAGCCCTGCCTAGGGTTAGAGGTCTTAGAAAAGCAGGGAGCCGTTTCCAGCCATTTCACTGTTGTGAACACTGGTTTTGACATGTGTCAGTAGAAGAGAAAACACGCTCAGGCTGCAGTTAGGTAGGAAAAAAGCATGCTGGCTCCTGAGATGATATCAGGTAGTCTACCCACAGTATCCAGGCTATATCCTAGAGGTGATTCTTCACAAGAACAATGCAGGAACTGGGGCCACCTAATTTTAGGAAACAAATTTATGCTCCTAGATTTTAAGTCCTTAAATTAAGTGGGATAAAGCATGGTTGTTTTCTGTTCCCCTGCAGTGAAGAGAATGAGATAGATCAGTCCATAAAGTTATTCAGGTTTTAACTGAGCCAAGAGGTGCCTGTTTACATCCAGTGACTGTAGGTAACCCAGCTTCTTTATGTAAGTCTTAATGCAAGTGCCCTTTTTTTTCTTCTCTTCAATGTAATACTCAAAAGAGCAGGTACTAATGTAATACCCAGGAGACCCACAGGGGCCAGGGA
>NW_010320462.1:0-524 GCF_000700745.2 Antrostomus carolinensis
ACAGCATTAGTGGGAAAGATGTGAAATCTGCCAGGACACAAAAAATTCATGACAGGACTTGACACAGGTGACAGAGGAGCCAACAAGAAGAGGCATGCTGTTGGGCCTTGTACTAACAAAAAGAGGACTGGCTGGGGATGTGAAAGTTGGGGGCAGCATTGCCTGCAGTGACCATGAGATGGTTGAGTTCAGGCTCCTGTGTTGTGGTGGGTTTACTTGGCTAATGGCCAAAAGCTCCCTGACGCCAGGAAACAGGGGAGAGAAACAGAAGGGTAAATGTAAGAAAACCCATGAGTTGAGATAAAAATAATTTACTAATTGAAAAAGAACAATAGTAATAACAGTAATAATAGAATATGCAAATAAGTGATGCACAGTTGCAATTTCTCACCACCTGCTAATCAATGCCCAGCCTGTCCCCAGCCAATGATCCCGGAGCAGAGACAGTCCCCAGAAAGAAATTGCAATCCTGGAAGAGCAAGCCCAAGCAATCCCCCAAGAGAATCCTCAGCTTTCTGGTCAAC
>NW_010320463.1:0-9269 GCF_000700745.2 Antrostomus carolinensis
CACTTCTAGGGAGAAAAATGATTGGGGGGGAATAGCAAAAAAAAAACAACCCAAAAAACAAACCATCATGGGTAGCTGGGAGATTAAAAACAAGTCTTTTTTTAAATAAAAAATACAAACCCACTGATTTTAGCTCGTTCCATCGCAAAGGCTGCAAAAATGACCAGCTTTAAAAGTGCCCCCAAACCAGTAAGACCCCAGAGCTGAGCTTTCTACCAGTAAAACCCACACAAACACAGTAGGGTCCATCCATCACCCACAAAACTGCAGCCCCCCCCCCAAATATTCTGACACTTGCAGCCCCTAGAAAAAAAAAAACAAAAACACAACAAAACACAACCTTGGGGTCTAAAAATAAAATAAAATGCCTTCATCTTTGGAATGTGCCATCAGTTTGTATAGAAATACTGGAAATCCTGGAAAATAATGAATTATTTCTGTCATTTAAGCTTTCCACTTGATCCTCTAATATTAATTTCATTGGTTTTAATGATTTTTTTGTGTGTTTACCTAAAACCAGGTCCTATTTTTATAAACATAGAGATTAGATAGTGTATTTTTTAAATTTACAACGCAGTTCTGTTAGAAAACACTGCAGTTAGATTTAAAAAAAACCCACAAAAACCCCAAACCACTTCAAATTTGTCCTTTTTACCTGCTGGCATATTCAGTCCCTACTTGATTACATTCATTGTAAACACGGCACAAATTCTAGATCATAGAAATAATTTCTAAATTTGATAAAAAGTTATTCCTCTGCGATATAAAACCATCACTGAAGCGAACGCAATTGTATTTACCTCCCGGATGCGCCCAGATATGCTCATGCACACTTGTATGTGTGCACAGATAGAGTTCTAATATTTCATATTTGGCCCAGACTCATGTCATTTGCCAAGCCTGGACAACTTTTCACCTTCAACTCCAAGTTTTAACCAAAAATCAGACTGATTTTTGGTTAAACAGATTTTTCCAGGATAGAAAAATATCTTCATAAATATCTTTATTGCTCTTTATTATTGCTGCTGCTTCCCCAGCAGCCACAGGGAAGAACCAGGACCCTCCTGTTTTCACTCTTCTCTTGCAAACCAGTGAAAAAAGAAGACTTGGCCTCAAAAATCTCCGCTCCAAGATGAAATAAGAGGTGCCCTTACACCCCTTGTGCTACCCCAGCATTGCTGTCACCAAACAACCCTTGGCACTGCCAGCTGGTGTGACCCACCTACCCAAGAGCCCAGCAAGATGTTTTCGCTCCCTTTGCCCTTGCCTCACCCTTGTTCTCTCCCTGCTGCAATCAAACCTGCTTCTATTGGCACCAATACACAGATTTTAGGGGGAAAGAAATAAAATAATAAATTAGGTGTTCAAGGTCCAGGGTTTTCCCGGCACTGGAATGGGGAGACCACTCTCCTAAGAGGGTAATTTTACAACAGAAAAGTTTTTGACCCCTTTACATTTAATATTTGTTTTCAGAATAAGAGGGTTACACTGGAACTGAAAAATCAGCAAATGTCAGCACAGCACCAGAAAGGAGATATGTCCAAATTTTCTAGCAATTTAAATATGTGTATTAATATGTTCTACAGGAGGTTGAAACTTTGGGTTTTTTAATCTAATAAAACCCAAAACTGGCTTTCAAAGCCAAGGATTGATCTGAGCTGAGCTCAGGCAGGTTGGGGGTCATCCCAAAGCAAGGCTCCACATTTTCCCCTAATAAAAAAGAATAAAATAAAATAAAATTTAAAAAAAACAGACTCAAGCATGCAGAATCCCCAGCTCAACCCCAACCCTTTTTTTTTTTCCCCTGATTCTATAAAATGCCACATCCTAAAGAAAACATTTTGACCTCGTGGTAAATAACGATTCCCCCCCATGCAGCTCCCGCAGCAGGACTGCGAGACGATGCATTTCAACCCACCGCCTTCAAGGAGGAAAATTGCAGGATGATATTTATTACCTTTGAAACCACACGAACAGCCCGACAACACGTTATTGTTCTCTTAGAAAGCAGACGGGACTCTTTCTCCACTATCGCTTGGTTTCTCTATACCATACCCCATTTCTTCCTAATCCCCCATTAGGAAACAAATAAAACAACATTATCATTTAGAAGATGATCAAGTCATACGTACGCAGCCTTTAATTATATATAAACAATTTCTGATAACATTATCATGGCTTTGCTTTTTTTTTTTTTATTTATTTTTTTAATCCTGATTGATAACTTTTATTCAACCTTAATCTAAAACATCCAAGGCCTGATCCTTCCTTTTTCACATTTCTGCAGGAAACACGGACAAAAACTGCACTTTTTGGTGCACACACAGAGAAATGACGAGGCAGACAGGATTCTTGCACCCACCCCGGCGTTGTAGGGAGATATCCACCAACGTGACTGCGATTTCTCCAGCTGCAGCAGCTTGTTGGTGTGAGGCAGCACCAAAACCTCAGCTGGGTAATGGAGAAACCAAATCGATGCGAATTTACACCAAATACAATTCCAAGCAGGACAGTGTTTCACAGAATTGCCCAGATTGGAAAAGACCTTTAAGATCAAGTCCAATAATTAACCTCACACTGACAAGTCCCTGACTAACCCATGTCCCTTAAGTTTAACTTACTTCATAGGGATCAGTTTAACATTCTCTACATGTTGTTTTTCTTTTTTTTCGTCCCTTTGCACTCCAGTTCCAGCAGTAGTTATGGGATTTAGCACACAAGGGCTTCTAAGATCACTAATCCTATTAAACTTCTGCAAACAGGCAGAGTAGGAGCCATTGGCTGCCCAGGGCTGAGGAGAGGGGGACATGCACAAGAGCAATGACCCCGAATCCTTGGGAAAAACAACGAGCATGGGCATTAAGCACAGAGGAACCCTCTTTCTTTATGCTCCCCCTGACGATCTACCCCAAATCTGGATCCCCCTTTACCCCTGGCTGGAACACGGGTTTGGATTCACACCAAGGTCCCTACACTCAGCTGAGCAAAAGGCATGAGGAGGGTCACAGGGTGGGATGGAGGGTTGTACAGTGACACCCAAAACCCAAAGTCAGTTCATATCTACCCTCCCTCGGCTCTGCCACCACCAAGCAGGGACATGGGGTCACCTCCAGGGCCCCTGTGCCAGACCAGCCTCACAGTCAGGCCAGCACCCTAACCCTGGGGACTAGCACCGGAGGAACCCTCCCTGTGTCCTCCCTCCCTCGAGGACACACGTCCCTGCAGTAATGTCCCCCCTGAGTCCCATCAACAACGGTGCAGCCTTTGCAAACTACCCCAGGAAAACCCCAAAATTCCAACAGAGGGAAAATGGTTGCAGCCACTGCCTTGAAACCCCAGTTAAACCATTTTCTTCCCCCTAAAACCCACCAGTGTTTCCCAGTGCCAACAGAAAACTGGCACACAGCGCGGAGAAAAGAGGGCAGCAGCTGCCAGGCAGAGCCGAAGCAATGACATTTATTGGGGAGGGGGGTCGATGGGGGCAGCTGGCTGCTGATTTTTTTTTTTTTCTTTTTTAATTCATCTTCCTTTAAATAAGATTGTTCCAATTAACAAAGCACTCGCCCAGAACAGGTTTCAGAGAGGAAAGAAGCAGGCGCAGGATGCGCGACAGCCACACGCACAAAAAGGCTAAAAAAAAGAAAGATGAATTCAGATCTATTTATACATGTAAGTCTCTCATCGAAGCTGATCTGAGCGTGGAGGCTGTGGGGTGTTAGTTGTGATTTTATTTAAGGATGTATCCAACTGGGGCTGTATAGGAATCAGATTTTATCTCCTCCCAACTCACCCTGAACAAGAGCAGCGTCTGCGGGGTCTCTCCTACACCCCAACGCCTTCCCAAATCCCATTCACCTGCACCACACGCAGCCCCTGGCACCTTCCCCTCCAATTTGGGATTCACCCAGGGATCCATTTCCACCATCCGCTTACTGCAACATCCATAAAACATTGGGAAATATCCCACAAACCCCAAAAAAGCAAAAAAAACCAATTAAATCTAATTCACAAGGTGATGCCCAGGATGGTTCATAGTCACAGATTTGTTTCTCATCCCAACTTGCCGTACCTGATGCCGCACAACAGCCCTTTGTCTCCCAGCCTGTTACTGGAGGTGCCCTGTGTTTTATTGCCATTAACATCCAGAAAATAAATGGAAAATCAACACCCTCTTCCCAGCTGAACTGCCACATCATTCCCCCCCCCCCCCAACCCCATTATTAGTACAACATTGAGTCACTAACAAATATTCCCTTTTCAAAATGCCAGCACAGTTGAAAAAGGATCCATTTTCATTTAGGGGGAGAGGGGTAATTTTTGCCTTAATAAATGTTTTTCCTCATTTATGCTGTGATAGTAGATTTATGAAGGGTTCAGTTGATATTAGACAGGCAGCAGCACCCGCCGCAGATACGGGCGTCAGGATTATCACGACAAGGCATCGCTGCTCCCTGCCACTATTTTAAGCCTCAAGACCAGCTGAACTCCACAATGCTTAACTTGACAATTTATTAATATTTCATCGTATCTAAATTTTTTAAATTATTATTAGCCTACCTATAGAGCACAGGGAATTGCATAGCAATTAGCCAAATTCAGATCTGGTCAAAATATTTTTAGCATATCTTTGCTTTTTTTGTTTTTGGCAATGTTTTTGCAATATTTTTGTCAAACGCTGACTGTGACTACACAGATATCTCACAACAAAAAAGCCTGGTTTACCAAAAGAGTGTTTTTTCTGGTTTAAATACAAGAAACTATTGATTTTTTTGTTTGATGAAAGTTTAAAAGAATTACCATGTTCCATTAAAAAAAAAAAAGAGAGACATCCCTCCTCCCTCCTCTAAGGCACTTTTTTTTTTTCCAAAAATATTTTTTGTAGGTGAAGGTAGGGATCTCCCAACCCACTCTTGTGTTCTACAACTCCCTGAAAGGAGGGTGGAGAGAGGTGGGGGTGGGTCTGTCCAACCAAGGACCAAGGGACAGGACAAGAGGAAATGGGCTCCAGTTGTGCCCAGGGCAGTTGAGCTGGGATGTGAGGAAGAATTTCTTTGCTGAAAGGGTTCTGAGGCATTGGAAGGGGTTGCCCAGGGCAGTGGTGGAGTCCCCATCCCTGGAGGGATTTAAAAGACACATAGATGTGGTGCTGAGGGACATGGTTGCCTTTCAGAGGGACCTGGACAAGTTGGAAAAGTGGGTCTGTGTGAACCTCATGAGGTTCAACAAGGCCAAGTACAAGGTCCTGCACCTGGGTCAGGGCAATCCCCGGTATTGATACAGGCTGAGGGATGATGGGATGGAGAGCAGCCCTACTGAGAAGGACTTGTGGTGCTGGGGGATGAGAAGCTCAACATGATCTGGCAACCCAGAAACCCAACCGTGTCCTGGGCTGCACCCAGAGCAGCGTGGGCAGCAGGTCAAGAGAGGGGATTCTGCCCCTCTGCTCCTCTCTCCTCAGACCCCACCTGCAGTGCTGCCTCCAGTGCTGGGGCCACCAACAGCACAAGGACATGGACCAGTTAGAACGAGTCCAGAGAAGGGCCACGAGGATGATGTGAGGGCTGGAGCAGCTCTGCTGTGAGGACAGGCTGAGAGAGTTGGGGCTGTTCATCCTGGAGAAGAGAAGGTTTTGGGGACACCTTGGTGTGGCCTTTCCAGATTGATAAGAAAGATGGGGACAGACTTTTTAGCAGGGCCTGTAGCGATGGGACAAAGGGTGATGGTTTCAAGCTGAAAGAGGGCGGATTTAGACTAGATACAAGAAAGAAATTTTTGATGCTGAGAGCGGTCAGACACGGGCCCAGGTTGTCCAGAGAGGTGGTAGAATCCCCATCCCTGGAAACATTCAAGATCAGGTTGGACAGGGCTCTGAGCAACCTGATCTGGTTGAAGATGACCCTGCTCATGGCAGGGGGTTGGATTAAGTGACATTGAAAGGTCCCTTCCAACCCAAACCAGTCTGTGATTCTATGATTTAGTGGTGGGCTCAGCATGGTTAGGTTTACTGTTGAACTTGATGATCTTAAAAGTCTTTTTCAACCAAAACAATTCTATGATTCCTCTCAGTACGGTGCCAGGGACATAAGGTCTGACAGCAGTAGAGGCTCCTGGAGCCACTCTCAGCCCTGCCTGATGCTCCCAACTGTTCCATCACCTTCTTGGTCTCTAAAGTGTTCCTGGCTCTGTCACCTTCCCAGTCCCCAAAGTGCTTGAGGGGTTCATGAGGTGTCCAACATCAGGCCACCTGCCTGCTCAGCTTTTTGCTTCCAATCTAACTCACACACCAGCAAATTCAGCTCTGGGGGTGCACGTGGGGTGGGGTAATTTGCTGATGTCTAGTCCAGGGCAAGCATCCACCACCTTCTTCCTCCTCAGTGGGGCAAAGCCACTGTTGCTGCTCTTCTCTCCCTTCTTTTCATAAACCTCTTGTCATCAGCCAAAGGGTTTAAATATTAGGACAGGGGAAGGCAGGGCTGTTGCACAGCCCCGTCTGTTCCTCACCTGATCTTCCTGGGGAAAAAACTAAACAATTATGCTTTAAAAAGAATAACACTCTGTGCTGAGTCAAGTGTTGGGCAAGAATAGCGCCAAGAGCGTGGGGCCTTCCTCCTGAGAGCTGCTGCTTGATTTCTGGGGGAACCTATGTGATTTATTTGCAGCTTTTACTTCCTCCATGTCCAGTTTTGGTTTGTGTTTTTTGTTTTGTAGGGGTTTTTTTGTTTGTTTTGGGGGTTTTTTTTAGGGGTGGAGGAGGACCCACCACACCAAGCCATCTCTTGCTGGAGCAGTCAAACAAGCCCCCTCTGCACTCCTTGGGTGTTCAGAGCTGCCAGAACAGGTAGAAAAATGGGTGCAGCCTCATCCCAGCCCTTTCACCCTAAACCCTGCAGGCATTGCTCACCCAGGGGAGATCTCTCATGTCACAGTAGGACCCAGGTAACCACATTTACTCACCAGAGAATGAGCAAGAGCACAAAACCCTTCAGGAATCACCTTCCCTAAGCCTGGAGCTGCTCAGCTTTTCCCCAAATCTTGCTAGAGGTGGGAGGGAAGCGTCATATCCTGCATCTCTGGGGCAAGCTGAGCATCCCAGGCTGCTTCAGTGGGATGGAAAAGAGAGGTGGCAAGGGACAGGCTGGATTTTGGGGGTGAAAATAGCTGGGTTTGCACACAAGCACCCCAAATTTGGCCAAACCTCAGCACTCGAGCTGTCCCCACTGTTATCTTGGCTTTTACTGGTGTCACCTGGGGGATTTGACTCTCTGGACTGGCCCAGGGGTGGAAGCACTCCTTCACTGGGGGCTGAAGACCTTGTCTCTCTAGTTGTGCACAAAGTGAAGCAGTTGGGAATATCACCACCACACGGCTTGGAATGTGGAAGCTGGCTGGACATTTTTCTGATGGAAAATGACAATTCATCAAAAGCAAAATGTCACGCATAAGAGTAGTCCATTTCTACAAAGAGTTTGTTTGGAAAGAGAAATTGGGAGGGGAGAAGCACCGAAACGAGATCAACACATTTTGCTTTGGGCTTTTCAAGAAGGAATACTGAGCTTGTTAAAAAAAAAGAAAAAAATCACTTTTCATTTCAATATTTCACATTATAGAATCTAAAGTAATTTACTTTGCAATTTCACTCTGAGAAAAACATTGAAGTTTCAGCTCTTGTTCTTTCTCAGAAGTGGAAGAAAGGGGGGAAAAGAGAAGGGAAGAAAACCTGAAGTATTGCCAATGAATTTAAAATATTCAGTTCTCCTTCCGGCTGTCTTAATGAGATCAGGCTTGAATCTATAGGAACACTGCTCAGAAAAAATCTCATTCAAAATGTTTTCACAACAACAACAAAAAAGATTAGGAATGGAAATGTCCATGGGAAAGGAGCAAGTTGGAGAACTGGTTTTGGTGAGGGAGAGGGACAAGAGGAAATGGCCTGAAGTTGCACCAAGGGCAGTTGAGATGGGATGTGAGGAAGAATTTCTTTGCTGAAAGGGTTCTGAGGCATTGGAAGGGGTTGCCCAGGGCAGTGGTGGAGTCCCCATCCCTGGAGGGATTGAAGAGTCGTGTAGACATAGTGCTGAGGGACATGGGTTAGTCGGGGACTTGTCAGTGTTGGGTTCATGGTTGGACTCCATGATCTTAAAGGGCTTTTCCAATCAAGGCCATTCTGGGATTCCGTCCTCAGCTCCATCAGGGACCACAGTCTCCAGATCTTTGGTCCAGGGATCCGGTGCTGCCACAACAGGCAGCTTTACTCTGGGGAAAAGCAAATTCAAAGCCTATTTATGGAAAAAAAAAATCTAGAGGAAATGCAGCAGCAAAGGGCTTGTGGATGAGGCAAAGCAGCAACCCAAGCTGCGGTGTCCAAGGAGGGGCTGCTCCAGCCCGCTCACTTGTAGGAAGACGCCATGAAATGTTGGAGATCTGCTGCAAAACTGTGCTGAGGTGGGTGATCCGGGGCCCTGGAGCTGGTCACAGCTCACACTGCTGTGTCCCTGAGGGCAGAGCTGGGGATCATTCTCCTGTCCATGCAATGTGCCACCATCACCAGCTTCCCAAATCAAAGCTCCTTCCAAGAGAAAACAACAGGGACAAGGGAGGCTCTTGGTCCCCCACACTGACCACTCTGTGGGCAACTGGTACTGGGCAAGCTGGCACCCAAGACAAGCAGTACAACTGGAGGAAAAAAAATCCACACCAATCCTTTCAGTTTGGGTTGTTCTGGGTTTTTTTTTGGAAAACACTTCCAGCCATCAGAAATAAAACAGGAGAGAGCTGGAGGGATGGCCAAGTCCCAGCAGACTCAATCCCCTGCTCGTCCTCTCCATCCCACCCTCCAGCACCTGCCTGGGGGTAACGTTGCCTCCTGCTCCCCCCAGCACCCGGTTGCTTCCTCAGCAGATTTTTAGCCACCACAATGGCATAGGCAACGATGCCAGATCGATGCCAGCCACATCCCGGGCTAACGCTGTCGTCCCTTTTGTCTGAGGGCATTAAAACCCCAGAAACGTTGGGGTGGTGGTGGGGGACCGGGAGGTTGTCAACACATGATGAGTGGCTGCTCAGTGTTACCCGTCTGGCACCAGTGCCCCTCTCACCACAAATGCCATTGGCAAAGCTCTGCACAAACATCTTTTCAGGGCTCGCCTGGTTCTCCCGGCTGCCATAGAAACCCCTGTTTAGCTGAAAGTATATTAAAGGGTGGCGCTGGCCCTCGCGCTGAATTCATCACATTGTATTCCCCCAGAAAAAAAAGAAAAAGGAAAAAAAAA
>NW_010320464.1:0-612 GCF_000700745.2 Antrostomus carolinensis
TCTGGACTTGCTCCAGTAGCTCCATGTCCTTATCTGTACCATGGGATCTGCTTCATCCTGCAGTGGAAGACAAGCACCCAGGGAACTGCCATGCGACGCAAGAATGGTTGTACCAGGTCACACCATGGTCCACCAAAAGTCCATGTCCTGGTGTCCCACCTCTCTCTGACTGTGGCCAGCAGTACCTGCCCAGAGTGATGGGAGTCAGTGATGTTTCTCTAGATCATCATCGCAGTTACTGGGGACACATTGAGTCAGAGGGATGCCTCGGAGACACTTCTCAGTGCTCTCACCTCCATGGATACAGGCTACACATTTGGGGGCTCCTGGTTGTGGAGAGATTTCCATTCACGACTTAAAGAAGCTGGAAAATTGCCCGGCTCTGCTGTACGGTTTCTGGGCTACACTTGCCCTGGACCCAACTGCCCAGATACCTGTCTCTGCCCCAAAACTAACCCTATGTCACAGCTTGACCCTGTTGGTCCTCTCAGTTGTGCTATTTCTGTCCTTTGCTCATTTTCCCTCTTCCCTCCTATATTCCAGCAGGAACTGGTCCCAGGCCATTGCTACCCCACGGTCCTCTCTCGTCCTCAACTGTGACCTTGAAAGCAC